>NC_069504.1:124610775-124913275 GCF_027579735.1 Bombina bombina | reverse complement strand
CAGCTAGATTAGGCATAAGTATTATGACCCCTTGCAAAAGCCCTTCCCAGACTCGGTGTGCCTTCTCCGAAAGAACAGTGTTAGCAACCTAATATTACTTACAAAATATTTGTAAGAGCTAAGAATGTTGTCCTTCAGTAGGGATCCAACCTATGTTCTACTAGATGTCCACTTCTTAGCTAAATCTCTCTTAGGGCAAGAAATACATTTTATCTTGCTAGTAGTGAGTAAATAGCATTTTCTATTATTTTTACACCTTTTATTTGAAGCTGTAAATTCTGTTTTTTTTAACACCTTTTTTATGTATGCACTGCGACCTTTTTTTGTTTCTAATAAATGTTTAATTATTAAGTTCTGCCTTTGTCTGATATGATTTACGTTACTGAAGAGACAGTTATAGCTTTTATATAGATTTGAGCAAAATTTTATTTTTAGGTTTGTTTAATTTACTAGGGTGGGGCAACCTTGAACTCCCTGTACTAAAAGTGTCCTGATGGTGGTAGTTTATGTAGTAGAATTAGTGTGGGTGGCATTAAAAGGGGATCTTTAATCATTTTGTAGGTCTGGTGCAGACAGAAACAAGGTTGGATCCAGAGCACAATATCGGGAGGTGCAAGATGCCAGATTATTGTGTGACTCATATACACGTACACACACATATACACAAACACACAAATATACACACACATATACAAACACACACACATATACACAACGACACAAACACACATGCACATATAAACACACATGCACATATACACACGCACATACAGACAAACACATATAAACAGATACACACACACGTTAAATTACAATTATACTGCTTCCTTTACAATGGCAACTTAACCCTACTCACAACAGCACAGCCATTCCAATTCCTCTAGCCTATTAAAGTAGAATCCCATCCACTTTTATGTAAAGTCAAGCAGTAAACTTGCAGGGCAGGCATTCAGGCCAGTGCTAAGAGAGTAAGTACTTCTACTAACAGCACCATCTGCTGGCCGTTTATAGAAAATACAATGTAAAATTATCACAACTGTTCCGTTTAGCGCTGCCACAGTGCGAGCCTTACCTTTCTCTTTTATTACTGATCACTACTAGCTCTAGTTGTCACTGTGACAGCAACCTATCTGGCTCTGCTATCGGGTGAAGCAATTGCCCTGTTGCCCCACCCTGGATCCACCAACTGACAGAAAGTAATTTAATTTTAACCCACAAAACGACATCACGGACTCGCTTGGCGTAGTTGGTTTGTGATAGTTCACATGAAAAAAACTATGCTTAATTTGATGATTAAAATACAGGAAAGTTTTTCGTTTTGTTTTGTTTTTTTAAAGTTGCCTGTTCTGTTTGAATCATGAATATTTAATTAGACTTTAGTTTCCTTTTAAGTTGAAACTAATATTGTATTGTAATGACACAATACATTTTTCATAGGGTTAAAGACATTGCAATATTTCAATTTATTTAAATCCAATTAACATTTCAGTAATTGCAAAATAATTATGTTAGTTTTAAACAGTTTAGAAAATTATCCATTATTTTCAGGAGTGATGGAATTGATGGATTTCGTGCCATTTTAATTAGACAATTAAAACTGTGCAGGAAAATGATATAAAGCAAAGTGGAAGATGTATTGTTTTTTTCAGTAGTGTTATCACTATATTAAAATATCAAAAGACTTAATTGAGACATTCAAATTGGTATGAGAAAACATATTTAAAGATATCCATTTAGCTAGATAATTAGAAGCCACTAGATTTAGTAGTGGCACGGAGGACAAGTACAGCTGTTTGAAAAAAATCATGGATAATTCATATAGCAGTTTACATTTTTAATGCTTTTAGTTTTATTAAACATTAATATTTTGGCTGGATTGCTGAATAAGACAGTCATGCAATGCAATCTGGTGGTTTATGTAAATCTATTGAGGGATATTTTAATGATCATGATCAGTATTATGCACACATAAATTAAACACCCTCATACTTTCTATCTATTTATTTATCTATCTATCTATCTATCTATCTATCTATCTATCTATCTATCTATCGGGTTCTTGTAAAGCGTGGCTATTCACACGTAAGGGTCTCAAGGCGCTGATACTTTCAGAAGACCTTGTAAGACTTTCTATTGAACTTTGCATTTTGATATGCTGAGGTGCTGGACATTTAATTGTTTTTAAGACAGGTAGTTCCTGGCTATATTCAAAATTAGTGGCCTTTACCTGACCATCTACCCTATCTGTTTCCTTGCAATATCCTATTCTGCTCCAATGTGTCTGATTTTCTATTCAATATACAGGTGGCCCTCGTTTTACAACGGTTCAATTTACACCGTTTCAGAATAACAACCTTTTTTTCCAGTCATGTGACTGCTACTGAAAAGCATTGAGAAGCATTGCATTTATTAAAATAGACAGTAGGTGGAGCTGTCCACTTGTGTTGCAGCAAAGCCAAGCAAGCTGAAATTAATCAGTTTAACCAGACCTGAGCTATTGAGCAGATTTCAAAGGAACAAGATCTCCCTGTCTATAAATCAGTCCAGATTGGAATGCATAGAAAGAACTGTTTGCAGAAAAATGCAAGTGAAGTCTGTGTTGTGTGATTATTTTATTAGGTTTATAATGCTGTTTAAGAAACGTTTTTATTCATTTAACTTAGTTTTATTATTGATTCTGTGTTGTGTGATTATTTTATTAGGTTTATAATGCTGTTAAGAATTAAAAGTCTTCATTTCAAAGCTTTAAAAATAATGTATTAGGTGTTACTTATGACAATTTTGAGAAGGGCCTGGAACCTATCTCCCTCACTTTTCATTGACTTACATTATAAACTGTGTTTCAATTTACAACGGTTTCGATTTACAACCATTCCTTCTGGAACCTAACCCCGGTGTAAACTGAGGGCTACCTGTATATACATATATATATATATATATATATATATATATATATGTACTGCTAGTCTATTAATAAAGCTTTGAATCTTAAATAAAATATTTGCTCACATACACACAGCTGCTTGAATGAATCAGAGCACACATACATATATCTGGATTTTACTGAGAACTTTCGTATACCTTTAATAATTACACGTTTGTAAGTTCTAGTTTCTAAGAAAAAACAACAACATAAAAACAGCAAGATCCAAGATTCTCAAGATAATAGGAAAACCTGTTTCTGTGATTTTGTAATCCTAAGAATTGCAGAAGTTGAACATTAGGTTGACCACAAGCGTCTAACAGATATAAAATGATGTAAGGTTTGCCTGTGCCTTGCCTGTGTAAAAAAAGCATATCATGCACATGGTCTCCAAAGTAAAGTATTACTAAAGACTATAAGCACTAAAACCAAGCCCAGGATTAGTTCAGGCACTAAAGCTAAGAACAAGTAGAATTTATGCAACAGGACTATGCGATCTAAGCTCTTATACTCCAGACTCTGCCCAAGGTGAAGGGGAATCTAGACCTACATGATGTAGAGTTCCTTTACAAGACCAAGCAAAGTTTTTACAAAGAATAGAGATCAACCACAAAAACTATGATTAGTGGGATATCAAGTACCATCTCCAAAGATATTTCATGATATAAAAGTAATGTTAATTTGTGCAAACACAGCACAATAGTGATGCACAACAAGGGGAATTGTTTCATGAAGCCCATGACAAAGGTAACTCATCTATAGGGAACAAGTAAAATTAATGATCAGAGATAATGCAAAATGCATTTCCTTAGTGCATAGACTATTCCCAAGGGATGTCATATATTGGTGTATAACGATAGCATAGTATTTGGTACATAGGAATTCTGTAATGCAAATATAAGTAAGGCTCCAAATACTGAAAAAAACCTAATATATAATGTCCTATTGTGTTAAGCAAATATAGGGCAACAATTGGTATGGTGTTAAAATGAGTTTATGTCGTAAAACAAAAAATAAATGCCCTAATTCCTCTTTTTAAGCTTATATATCCACTTAGATGTTTAATTTAAATCTCCAAAAAACACCAAGATTTAAACTAAAAGAAAAGACAATTTATGCTTACCTGATAAATTTATTTCTCTTGTGGTGTATCCAGTCCACGGATCATCTATTACTTGTGGGATATTCTCATTCCCAACAGGAAGTTGCAAGAGGACACCCACAGCAGAGCTGTAATATAGCTCCTCCCCTAACTGTCATAGCCAGTCATTCGACCGAAAACAAGCCGAGAAAGGAGGAACCATAGGGTGTAGTGGTTACTGTAGTTTAAATTTAAAAATTACCTACCTTAAAATGACAGGGCGGGCCGTGGACTGGATACACCACAAGAGAAATAAATTTATCTGGTAAGCATAAATTGTGTTTTCTCTTGTAAGGTGTATCCAGTCCACGGATCATCTATTACTTGTGGGATACCAATACCAAAGCTAAAGTACACGGATGAAGGGAGGTACAAGGCAGGAACTTAAATGGAAGGAACCACTGCCTGTAAAACCTTTCTCCCAAATATAGCCTCCGAAGAAGCAAAAGTATCAAATTTGTAAAATTTTGAAAAAGTATGAAGCGAAGACCAAGTCGCCGCCTTGCAAATCTGTTCAACAGAAGCCTCATTTTTAAAGGCCCAAGTGGAAGCCACAGCTCTAGTGGAATGAGCTGTAATCCTTTCAGGAGGCTGCTGTCCAGCAGTCTCACATGCTAAGCGGATTAAGCTTCTTAGCCAAAAAGAAAAAGAGGTTGCCAAAGCCTTTTGACCTCTCCTCTGTCCAGAGTAGACAACAAACAAAGCAGATGTTTGACGAAAATCTTTAGTAGCTTGTAAGTAAAACTTTAAAGCACAGACCACGTCCAGATTGTGTAACACAAGGATGGAACCACAATCTCTTGATTGAGATTCTTGTTAGATACCACCTTAGGTAAGAACCCAGGTTTGGTACGCAGGACTACCTTATCCGAATGAAAAATCAGATAAGGAGAATCACATTGTAAGGCAGATAGCTCAGAGACTCTACGAGCCGAGGAAATAGCTACCAAAAAAAAAAAAGAACTTTCCAAGTTTGATATCTATGGAATGAAGAGGTTCAAACGGAACTCCTTGAAGAACCTTAAGAACCAAGTTTAAGCTCCATGGTGGAGCAACAGGTTTAAACACAGGCTTGATTCAAACTAAAGCCTGACAAAATGCCTGAACGTCTGGCCAGACGCTAGTGCAAAAGAATAGACAGAGCAAAAATCTGTCCCTTTAAGAAACTAGCTGACAATCCTTTTTCCAAACCTTCTTGGAGAAAAGATAAAATCCTAGGAATCCTCACCTTACTCCATGAGTAACCCTTGGATTCACACCAATAAAGATATCTACGCCATACCTTATGGTAAATTTTCCTGGTGACAGGCTTTCATGCCTGTATTAAGGTATCAATAACTGACTCGGAGAAGCCACGCTTTGATAAAATCAAGCATTCAATCTCCAGGCAGTCAGCCTCAGAGAAATTAGATTTGGATGGTTAAAAGGACCCTGAAGTAGAAGGTCCTGTCTCAGAGGCAGAGACCATGGTGGAAAGGATGACATGTCCACTAGATCTGCATACCAGGTCCTGCGTGGCCACGCAGGTGCTATCAGAATCACCGATGCTCTCTCCTGCTTGATCTTGGCAATCAGTCGAGGGAGCAGAGGAAACGGTGGAAACACATAAGCCAGGTTGAAAGACCAGGGCGCTGCTAGAGTATCTATCAGTGTCGCCTTGGGATCCCTGGACCTGGATCCGTAACAAGGAAGCTTGGCGTTCTGGAGAGACGCCATGAGATCCAGTTCTGGTTTGCCCCAACGGAGAATCAGTTGTGCAAATACCTCCGGATGGAGTTCCCACTCTCCCGGATGAAAAGTCTGACGACTTAGAAAATCCGCCTCCCAGTGCTCTACACCTGGGATATGGATAGCTGATAGGTGGCAAGAGTGAATCTCTGCCCAGTGAATTATTTTTGAAACTTCTAACATCTCTAGGGAACTTCTTGTTCCCCCTCGATGGTTGATGTAAGCTACAGTCGTGATGTTGACCGACTGAAATCTGATGTACCTCAGAGTTGCTAACTGAGGCCAAACCTGAAGAGCCTTGAATATCGCACTTAGTTCCAGAATATTTATTGGAAGGAGAGACTCCTCCTGAGTCCACGATCCCTGAGCCTTCAGGGAGTTCCAGACTGCACCCCAACCTAGAAGGCTGGCATTTGTTGTTACAATAGTCCAATCTGGCCTGCGAAGGTCATACCTTTGGACAGATGGACCCGAGATAGCCACCAGGGAAGAGAATCCCTGGTCTCTTGGTCCAGATTCAGTTGAGGGGCCAAATCTGTGTAATCCCCGCTCCACTGACTGAGCCTGCATAGTTGCAGCGGTCTGAGATGTAAGCGTGCAAACGGCACTATGTCCATTGCCGCTACCATTAAGCCGATTACTTCCATACACTGAGCCACCAAAGGGCGCGGAATGGAATGAAGAACCCGACAAGAATTTAGAAGCTTTGATAACCTGGACTCCGTCAAGGTAAATTTTCATTTCTACAGAATCTATCAGAGTCCCTAGAAAGGAAACTCTTGTGAGTGAGGATAGAGAACACTTTTCCTCGTTCACTTTCCACCCATGCGACCTCAGAAATGCCAGTACTACGTCCGTATGAGACTTGGCAATTTAGAAGTTTGACGCCTGTATCAGGATGTCGTCTAAATGAGGGGCTACTGCTATGCCCCGTGGCCTTAGGACCGCCAAAAGCGACCCTAGAACATTTGTAAAGATTATTGGGGCTGTAGCTAATCCAAAGGGAAGAGCTACAACTGGTAATGCCTGTCTTGAAAGGCAAACCTGAGAAACCGATGATGATCTTTGTGTATCGGAATGTGAAGATAAGCATCCTTTAGATCCACTGTAGTCATATATTGACCCTCCTGGATCAGTGGTAGGATGGTACGAATAGTTTCCATCTTGAACGACGGAACTTTGAGGAATTTGTTTAAGATCTTTAGATCCAAAATCGGTCTGAAGGTTCCCTCTTTTTTGGGAACCACAAACAGATTTGAGTAAAAACCCTGTTCCTGTTCCTCCTTTGGAACTGGATGGATCACTCCCATAACTAGGAGGTCTCGTACACAGTGTAAGAATGCCTCACTCTTTATCTGGTTTGCAGATAATTGTGAAAGGTGAAATCTCCCTTTTGGGAGGGAAGCTTTGAAGTCCAGAAGATATCCCTGGGATATAATTTCCAACGCCCAGGGATCCTGAACATCTCTTGCTCACGCCTGGGCGAAGAGTGAAAGTCTGCCCCCTACTAGATCCGTTACCGGATAGGGGGTCGTTCCTTCATGCTGTCTTAGAGGCAGCAGCAGGCTTTTTGACCTGCTTACCTTTTTTCCAGGTCTGGTTTGGTCTCCAGACCGTCTTGGATTGAGCAAAAGTTCCCTCTTGTTTATTATTAGAGGAAGTTGATGCCGCACCTGCCTTGAAGTTTCGAAAGGCACAAAAATTAGACTGTTTGGCCCTAGATTTGGACCTGTCCTGAGGAAGGGCACAACCTTTTCCTCCCGTGATATCAGCAATAATCTCCTTCAAACCAGGCCCGAATAGGGTCTGCCCCTTGAAGGGAATGTTAAGTAGCTTAGATTTTAAAGTCACGTCAGCTGACCATGATTTAAGCCATAGAGCTCTGCGCGCCTGTATAGCAAAACCAGAATTCTTAGCCGTTAGTTTATTCAAATGAACAATGGCATCAGAAATAAAATAATTGGCTGGCTTAAGTGCTCTAAGTTTGCCAAGTATGTCATCCAATGGAGTCTCTACCTGTAAAGCCTCTTCCAGAGACTCAAACCAGTACGCCGCAGCAGCAGTGACAGGGGCAATGCATGCAATGGGCTGTAGGATAAAACCTTGTTGAATAAATATTTTCTTAAGGTAACCTTCTAATTTTTTATCCATTGGCTCTAAAAAAGCACAACTGTCCTCGACAGGGATAGTAGTACGCTTTGCTAGAGTAGAAACTGCTCCCTCCACCTTAGGGACTGTCTGCCATAAGTCCCGTGTGGTGGCGTCTATTGGAAAACATTTTTCTAAAAATAGGAGGGGAAGAGAACGGCACACCTGGTCTATCCCATTCCTTATTAATAATTTCTGTAAACCTTTTAGGTATTGGAAAAACATCAGTACACACCGGCACTGCAAAGCATTTATCCAGTCTACAAAATTTCTCTGGCACTGCAATGGTATCACAGTCATTCAGAGCAGCTAAAACCTCCCTAAGTAACACGCGGAGGTGTTCAAGCTTAAATTTAAATGTAGAAATATTAGAATCAGGTATGTTTCCTGAGTCATTAACATCACCCACTGACTGAAGCTCTCCTTCCTCAGCTTCTGCATATTGTGAGGCAGTATCAGACATGGTTCTTAAAGCGTCAGTATGCTCTGCATTTTGTCTCACCCCAGAGCTATCTCGCTAACCTCTAATTTCAGGTAGTCTGGCTAATACCGCTGACAGTGTATTATCCATGACTGCCGCCATGTCTTGTAAAGTAAACGCTATGGGCGCCCTAGATGTACTTGGCGCCATTTGAGCGTGAGTCCCTTGGGCGGGAGTCAAAGGGTCTGACACGTGGGGAGAGTTAGTCGGCATAACTTTCCCCTCGTCAGATTCCTCTGGTGATAATTTTTTTAAAAACAGAATATGATCTTTATTGCATAAAATGAAATCAGTACATTTGGTACACATTCTAAGAGGGGGTTCCACCATGGCTTTTAAACATAATGAACAAGGAGTTTCTTCTATGTCAGACATGTTTATACAGACTAGCAATGAGACTAGCAAGCTTGGAAAATACTTTAAATCAAGTTAACAAGCAAATATAAAAAACGGTACTGTGCCTTTAAGAGAAACAAATTTTGTCAAATTTGAAAAACAGTGAAAAAATGCAGTAAATCAAATGAAATTTTTACAGTGTATGTAATAGGCTAGCAGAGCATTGCATCCACTTGCAAATGGATGATTAACCCCTTAGTTCAAAAAACGGATCAAAAAAACGAAATAGACTTTTTTTTTTTTTTTTTTTTTAACAGTCACAACTAACTGCCACAGCAAGCTGTGGTCCTACCTTCCCCAATAAACGACTTTGGAAAGCCTTTGAGCCCTTTAGAGATGTCCTATAGCATACAGGGGACTCCTGAGGGAAGCTGGATGTCACAGTTTGTAATTTTAACTGCACCAACTGTAACTTTTATACTATAACAGTGGAAAGCCTCAGTAAAACTGTTTCTAGTCAAAATGTAAGCCAGCCATGTGGAAAAAACTAGGCCCCAATAAAGTTTTATCACCAATGCATATATAAAAACGATTAAACATGCCAGCAAACGTTTATATTGCAATATCATAAGGGTATTACCCCTGGGAGTAAGCATGATACCAGTCGTTATTAAATCACTGTATTCAGGCTTAACTTACATTAATCCGGTATCAGCAGCATTTTCTAGTGTTTTCCATCTCTAGAAAAAATTATAACTGCACATACCTGATAGCAGAATAAACTGCACGCCATTCTCTCGCTGAAGTTACCTCATCTGTGTAATCCCCTCAGACATATGTGAGAATAGCAATGTATCTTAGTTACAACCTGCTAAGATCATAGAAACCTCAGGCAGATTCTTCTTCTATTTACTGCCTGAGATAAAATAGCACAACTCCGGTACTATTTACAAATAACAAACTTTTGATTGAAGAAAATAAACTAACTATATTTAACCACTCTCTCCTACAACATCCTAGCTTGTTGAGAGTTGCAAGAGAATGACTGGCTATGACAGTTAGGGGAGGAGCTATATTACAGCTCTGCTGTGGGTGTCCTCTTGCAACTTCCTGTTGGGAATGAGAATATCCCACAAGAAATAGATGATCCGTGGACTGGATACACCTTACAAGAGAAATGGGCTTATTTACAAGACTATTAGTGTATACGCCAAACGAAGAAGCAAGAGATCATATAGCATGAGTATGCCTTAATGCAACAATATTATGCTCAAGGGGAGAACATTTGCTTAAAATATGTTCATAGGTTTTAAGACAATATAGAAAGTATGGTAAATACTTATACATAATTACAGCTTAGTATTTGATAAAAAATCACACACCAGATATTGAAAACAATTATAGCTAGCACTATCTAGGTTTGCTTTATAATCAAGCTAAAACACTAATAAAATTGTTTATCTTTATGTCTCCTTTAAAGCTGATGATCTGTACAAACATTATTATTTTTTAATGTTGATCTCTTTTGATCCATAAGTTAATTAGCCCTACAATACAAGACAGCTGCAATTATCTTTGCACTAATAATGTCCTTTTTCCTGCTTCAGTGGGTTTGTATTTTGTCTACAAACTTTAAAAGCAAGCAGATTAAAGAATGGATGAATAGGTCTGTTGAAACATTTCCAAATACTTTAATTATACATAGTCAACAAACATATAACAATTCTATACATCTAGCTGATAGCATTCACCTTATCCAATAATAATTTAAGACATTAGAGAAAAATTTAACTTTTTAGAGCATTATATTTCCTCCACTCAATATATTTGTTACATGGGGTTCAAATTTCGCTCTAGTCACCATCCTAATAAAGGTGACTTAACAATTGTGTATTAATCATATTGAGGATTCACTGCAAAAATCACCATAAATATATTACAACATTTACCCATATCTTGCCCATGCTTTATAAGCAGTTAACTAGAGAAGCAGTATCTATGGATACCCAGGGAAGATCCATTGAGGAAAAAAAAGTGTTAGGGGCCACTGAATTCTGCTTGGGTTTTAGCCCCAAGTCTTTCTAGAACCATCAACACCTGTATTCTGAGCATGGAATAAAGGCCATTATGTTATAAAACATTGTAACGTAGTTAATGTCATAGTACAACTTAGCAAATATGGGCCATATTATTCACAACCAAATACATCATATTTAATAAAAAATTTTATACTCAAAGTCATTTTAGCTTCATGCAGCACTTTGTGTCATTGAAACTGGTAATTTATCATATAATCCAGGCTAGACAACTGGTGCAGCACATAACCTCATATTAATCAGGGAACTGGAATTGTGTTGAAAGAAATTGGTTATTTATCTTTGACAAATCTGGTACGATTACCTAGCGTTGTTTTTACTCTGTCTTGCAAACAGTCTTGTTTGATAAATAGAATTTAAAAAGAAATGTCAGTAAATAAATTAGATCTGCATTTGTTCTTGCAAATAACAAATAGGCTATTAAAAGCACATAGTAAATAAAACACATGAGCAGATCCAAGGAAAAGATGCAGTCACTTCACTCAGAGAAACGGTTTCTTATCATGAGTAAGCTGGCTACAAGGAACAAGCTAGTGTAACTGGTTATATCCAAATTATTCATGCCAGTTACTACAAATGCCACAACTTCTCGAATTTGTGTCTGTTTTACACATTAACCACAAACCGTTCCTTGTGCCAACTTCTGTCACAATGTCAGGGTGATAATAAAAAATAACCACAGCATATCCAAGCCCAAGGAGAACCATAGTGCTTATGAACGCAGACATGGGCTTAAAAGCAGCTGATAAGTTATAGCTAATAGGAACCAGATCAACATATCAGTGTATTTGTGTTAGGATGAGTTCAGCCTGGTTGGGATCAGAACATATGACCATTACGTATGAGAAGGTACCAAATCTAGGTCAATGTTTAAAGAGAAATTGTAATGCATAAATGGGTTGCTCATATCCATTAGAGCATGCATTTATTTTATTTTTTTATTGGTGAGCCTAGATCACTATATGGCATCTACTTATCAAGCCATCAACCGCAAATACACTGGAATTCCGCAGCGTATTTGTGGTGAGCCTGATTCCCCTTAGTTATCAAACCCTACAGACCGGCAAAAGTATAATTTTGTGACGTAACATACGATCCGCCGGTCTCAGTCCGACACAGATCGATGCTTACGTCATTACAGATGTTCCGAATGCAAATTCGGCACTATCTGACTACTTTTGCTAGTTAACAAATTCCTACCAGGTACGCTCCCCACTATTCCGGTCCAGCGTACCTGGTTTTCAATCCGCCGCCCTGGAGGACGGGCAGAAGTCTTCATTCAAGCCGGGCAGAAGTGGTCCTCCAGACGGGCAGAAGTCTTCATCCAGACGGCATTGTCTATCTTCATCCATCCGGCGCGGAGCGGGTCCATCTTCAAGACATCCAACGTGGAGCATCCTCTTCTTCTGACGACTATTCGATGAATGAAGGTTCCTTTAAGTGACGTCATCCAAGATGGCGTCCCTTAGATTCCGATTGGCTGATAGAAATCTATCAGCCAATCGGAATTAAGGTAGAAAAAATCCTATTGGCTGATGCAATCAGCCAATAGGATTTAAGTTCAATCGTATTGGCTGATGCAATCAGCCAATAGGATTGAGCTTGCATTCTATTAGCTGTTCCAATCAGACGGCTTGATAAGTAGATGCCTATGTGTTTAATCCCCACAACAGAGTAAAATACACAGGTAGCCACGCTCCAGAACTGAGTAGGACTTTACCCATAATGATGCAGGTTCACTAATGCAAACGTTTCATGTTGTAACAAATTAGAGCATGTCATGATTGCATTAGCATGCATCTTTATCCAACTGAACCTTTGCAACACTGTTATTGTACAGATTCCGCTTGCAAAACATTATACATAGAATGTTCTGGAATATATCAAATATATTTTTTTTAATACGGTAAAACGGTTGCAATCTAAACTGAATTGAATGCAGTGGATACAATAAACATTTTAGAACAACAGTATATATATATATGTTGTCTTTGCTAAAGCAAAATAGATAGAGCAGATATTGTTTGTTTAATAGTTTAGGGAGATGTTAGTTTGGTTCACTCTTTCTATGATTTTTTAGAACTATGAGAAAACATTTAAATTGCAGACTCATGTTTACCAGGCAGCTAAAGTTATTTTGGCTCACCCATCCACATGCTTTAATTTTACAACATATACTATTATACTTGCTGGCTTCAGTATCTGTATATGCTTTTTAAGCCCTGGAAACTAAGTGCTACATTATTATACATAAAAAACAATGTTTTGTAAGTTAATTTCTGAGTGCTAAGGAGCCCATCGTTTCATGCTCGCCTAAAAGGTGGCAGATTGAATTCATCCTGATCCGATTTGGATGATTGACAGCACCTGCTAGTGGCCGATTGGCCACATTGGCAGAATTGCACAAGCACTTCTGGTGCAATGCTTGTGCAATGATAAATGCGGACAGCATTTAGCGATTTCCTGCAGAAATGGTTCGCTATAGCAAATCATGTCCACTCGACACTTGATAAATCAAGCCCTTATACAGTATTTTTAAATCCATATGAATGAATGATAAGTAATCTGAAAAAAGAATACATACATAGAAAAAATACTGTCAGCATATGGTGCAGGGAGAGAGCCAATAAAAAGCCTGCTATATAAATACAGTAATTAATTTCACACTTTAGTACAAGATTTGAGATTTTTAAAATGGTAATTCCGGTCCCGAGAAAATTCCTTTTTCTTTTTTTATTGCTTGTTGATGTGGAGGAAATATCCTTATCAGCCAGGACAATCAGTAGTGTACAGGCATGCGATTACTGCTAGTTTAAATATCTGAGCTCCAACCTCAGCTTTTTTTAGGTGTCTTCAGGAATAATATAAAGAGGGACACATATAGTTCCATAGTCAAAAGGTGAAGTTCTAATAAATCCCTATATATGTGTGTGTATATATATATATATAAATATATATATATATATATATATTTATTATCGGTTATTTGTAGAGCGCCAACAGATTCCGCAGCGCTAATATATAAAATATATATATAATATATATAATTATATACATACACACAAACACACACACTTTTGTTTTGTTTTTTTTACTTAATATTTTTATGAAATGTAGGTTGGTTTACCATATTTATAAAAGTAAGCTAAAAGGAAAAGGGTGATTAACTATGGATGAATTGCTATCTTAATAAATTATGTATATACCAGAAGATGGCAATAATGACATAGGTGTAGTATACTGTACGTGTTGTGTCTATCTCACAGTCCCGGCCACAGACCGCCAAACAAGACAGCATTCATGTGTTTGCACCACCGCCTGGCTTGGCTTTTTGTGAGTTCTAATATCCCACCTTCTGTATAGCTTGAGTAATGTTTACCTAGGGGCCCCCCCACTAACCCCCATAGCACACACCTGTTTACAAAGTATGAAGGAGAATGAGGGGACTTTGCCTAACAACTGTATATACATGCTAGTTTAGAACTTCAGGTAAGATAAGAGCGTAAGTTGTAAGAACCTTGATGGAGATTGTGCTTTTCTCAACCCATCTATTGTGCATATGGTACTATGGTAAGTTTATGAATATAAAAATCAAGATAGACAATATTTAACAAACATTGCCACATGAACAACTCTTAAACCCTGTGTGCATAAGAAACAACATTCTAAGACAGAACAAAACTTTTTTTTTTTTTACTTAAAATATGGCAAGATTATGGTACTTAGCTAGAGTCCTAAAGTTCTCCACTCTGTATGTCTTATATGGTTTTTGCTAGGTAACAGCAAACACTCACGATAGGTGTCCAATTTTAGATTTTGAACCCAATGCGGTCAAAGATGGGCTGGAGTGTTTTCCTGCTCGATCTTGTTCCATTATCATTGTGCTACATTGTTTTGCGGGATCCAAATCTTGGAGATTTCTGGAGGATCGCCAAAAAGCAGGGAACTTGAGGCATCGGAGATCTCAGTCCCCCCCATAGGCCCAAGGCAGTTCCGCTGGCTCCGACTTGAGCCCGCTCAGGTAAAGCAGGCGTGCTATCTTCAGGCGATGACCATATTTTTCCTTTGCACCTTCTTTGTGCCCTTTACTACTGTGTTTTAATGCTTCAATTTTTTCGGGCACCATCTTAGTATGATGGTTACGCTTCTGCAGCACATCTCTCTGCATTGGGAAAAGACACTCTATATTTGGAGTATTCTGGTAAGCGCCGTCTGCCCACTTGTTCTGTTCAGTTGGTATGAGCATAGTTAGTAGGGTATCAACTCACTGTGGAGATTCTCCATTTATCTGTGTGCTGAGGGTTGCAACCTTCATAGGCTCCGTGTATATTTCGGATCTCTGGCCCATAGTTTGCTGCGTAGTTTGAACTATAGGTATTCTGTTTATAAGAAGTTGTAGTTCACTCTCAGACAGCGCTTTTTCTATTAGCGGTTGAAATAGTCCCTCTAGTCTGATGAGAAGCCCGTCCCATTTGTCAGGAAGGGGATTACCTCGCATGGCAGCTGTGAGGATCGGTGTCCTTTCTAATTTTTATTGTGTTGCGTAGGGTTCCGCGTTCCGCTTTCAACAGCAATGTTGTATGAAGTTACAAGCGATCTAGTGTGTCGACAATAAGCAGTAATGCAAACAGCTTTGGCCATACACCCCAGAGAATCCCGGGGGGAGGCGCCGCCTGTGAGTTCGCCGCCACTACAGGCCTCAGGTGTCCTTTTCAGTCCCTGGGGTCATTAATACAGAAATCTTGGTATATTTAGTGTTAGTGTTCTTTTATATTCACGAATCCAGTCGTGTGAACTCTTGATGCTGTGTATATCAAGCAATAACTGGCGGATTATAAGCTCTTCTCCCGGAGCTCTAGAAAAATGCGACTGCTCAGAGTCGCTACTTGGACATGCCCCCAACACACACACTTTTAAGAGAAAACATCACTTGTGAAAATCATGAATCACAGTTGGAGGGGCACACAGAGGCAAGTCATAACTCCCACCTGGTTCTGGCCAAGAAGCCAGATTTTCAGGATTACCTTGGTTAAGAGCAGGTTAATAATTATGTTTACTAATCAGCTGATTATTTCACCTGTGCTGAAGTTCAGATATCCGCAAATTCCAGCCTTTTCGGGAGGCCTGAGGACAGCTTTGAAAACCAGTGCTCTAGAGACACGTATAACTTATTTCCCACCAAAATATTTTAATATGTCTCCTCCTTGCTTTTTTTTTCTCTGGATGATATGATAACTTCATAATTAAATGTTTTACTGTACCTGTACAATATCTCTTTCTGCATATCGGCCTCTTGAGGAAACTCTGATTTCATCTCCATCTAGTTCAATCATTGCTTGAAAAAACAAAGAATACAAATAAAGATAATCAGAAAACTGAAAGCAGTTAAAAACCATTAAGTACAATAAGATACATAATAAAAGCATAACACAGTTCTCTGTATCACATGACTGTCATCAGCCAATCATAGACACATAAACATCAGCTGTAAACTTTTTGTTTTCTCAAATAAAGGTTATTACGAGAATTAAGGAAATTTGATTGCTGTATCTAAATAATACTCTTTTAAATTTAAAGTAGCATATTCTAAGCAGGGGCAGAATTGCACAAGTAACAGCTTGTGCAATGTTAAATGAAAACAAACCTCACCCATTAAGTGAGGATAAAGGTTCCTCTTCCTCAACGCAAAATTGTAATGCTTTTAACTTACAGTATGTGTCATTCAAATTAAATTGCTTTGGTTAAACATTTTAAACTAAGAACTTGTTAAACCCAATGCAGCGTTACCGACTGTGAGATGCTGAGCACAACAAAATGCGTAGTGTGTTAACATTTGCACTCCAGTTATAATCTGAACCTGCTTCATTGTCATGAATTTGCACATTTTTCCTCTGACTGATGGGGATCTGTTTCAAACTAAAAGCTATCTTAAAGGGACAGTATACACTCATTTTCATATAACTGCATGTAATAGACACTACTATAAAGAATACGATGCACAGATACTGATATAAAAATCCAGTACAAAACTGTTTAAAAACTTACTTAGAAGCTCTCAGTTTAGCTCTGTTGAAAAGGTTACTGGAAAGCCCACTGCAAGTAGGAAATAAGACACTCCCCCCGCCCCCCTTCTTTTGCATATGAAAAGACCCTTTACACAAACAGGAGCAAGCTGGAGAAGGTAGCTGACGGTATTCACATAAAACTTTGGGGCTTGGTTAGGAGTCTGAAAATCAGAGCAATGTTATTTAAAAATAAGCAAAACTATACATTTATTTAAAAAAAAAAACTTTATGGGCTTTATAAATAGATCATCTACAAAACATTTGTGCAAAGAAAAAAATGAGTGTATAATGTCCCTTTAAAGGGACATTCTACACCAGAATGCTTATTGTTTAAAAAGTTAGATAATCCCTTTATTATCAATTCCCCAGTTTTGCATGTCACTTCCAGTTCCTAGCATATCTAGCACTTACTCACTTCAAGTGGCCCCCCCGAGTGCAGGACACTTGGCCTGTGGACCCCAGATACATATATTTAGTTCTACCTTTAGCTGGGGTCATAAAATCTCTGGCCCACATTCTCAGTTCTACTTTTTCCCTGGGGCCCCAAAAAATAGTGCAGAGGGCCGCATGTGGCCCATGGGACCACAGTTGGACATCTCACGCATACATCATGAATTGAAATAAATGACAGGCAGCCATCATCAATATTAATTCTTCTAGGTGACATGTCAAATTTGCATTGGCCATATATCTCGGCTTCAGCTGTGCACGTTAGCTACCTGGTTTGTGAAAGTCCCCACAAAAAAACAAGCATTTGCAATAAGCCAGAAAAATAAATGCTGTCCTTATAGCCACATGTTTAAAGGGACACTCAGGTTAAATTAAATTTTCATGATTCAGATACAGCATGTAATTTTAAACAACTTTCCAATTTACTTCCATTAAAAAAAATGTGCACAGTCTTTTATATTTACAATTTTTGAGTCACCAGATCCTACTGAGCATGTGCAAGAATTCACAGACTATACGTATATGCATTTGTGATTGGCCGATTGCTATCACATGGTACAAGGGGAGTGGAAATATACATAACTTCGAAATGTGTTATAAAAAAATCTACTGCTTATTTGAAGTTCAGACTAAGTGCTATTGCATTGTCTTGTTATCTTGCATTTGTTGATTATGCAAATCTAATGTGTTGACTGGTCCTTTAACCAAGTAAATATAAAACAAAAATCCTGTTGATTCATATTTTGTCATTTTGATGGCTTAAAGGGAAATTAAACCCAACATTTTTCTTTATGATTAAGATAGAGCATGCAATTTAAAAAAAAAAAAATCTAATTTAATGTATTATCAAATTGCCTTCTTTCTCTTGGTATCCTTTGCTGAAAAGTGTAAGCTCAGGAGAATGCATGTGTCTGGAGGTTATGAGGCCGAATTATCATATGTCTGTCGGACCTGGTCCGACAGACATCGCTGAATGTGGAGAGCAATACGCTCTCCGTATTCAGCATTGCACCAGCAGCTCTTGTGAGCTGCTGCTGCAACGCCGCCCCCTGCAAACTCGTGGCCAATGGGCCACCAGCAGGGAGGTGTCAATCAACCCGATCGTACTCGCTGCTCCATAACTTGTGTTTCTGGCGAGTCTGAAGACTCGCCAGAAACACAGGCCCTCAAGTTCCATACGGAGCTTGATAACTGGGCCTCTATGAGTATAGCACCTTGCCAGATCCTTAGCTTATGCCCACACCAACCTTTGTACTGAGCCTTCAACATGTGGATATGGGGATATTTATCAAAGCCTAAACTATGCTGCATTCGCCGGCACCAATACGCTCGCCTAACATCGCGGCTGCGGACCTGAATACGATCTCCATATTTATAAAAAAATCAGGCAAAAAGCCGCACACCAAGTACGGGGCGATGAGCATTGGACTGTTGTTAACGAACAGTCATTGATCTCGCTGCTATTCGGCTTTTTACCAACTTTATTTATACCGTCACTAAACGCCGCCACTATACTAAAATGTTTAACCCCTATTCCGCCGCTCCCGGACCCCACCGCAACTTTAATAAAGTTATTAACACCTATCCGTTGCTCCCGGACCCCGCCGCAACTTTAATAAAGTTATTAACCCCTATCCCGCCACTCCCGGACCCCGCCGCCACTAAATAAACGTATTAACCCCTAAACCTCTGTCCTCCCACATCACTACCATTAACCTCTAAACCGCCAGCCCCCCACATCGCCATAAACTAAATTAACCACTTGAGTGCTAACGATGGCTCTCAGCCGTCACAGAGTTTCCCACTCTGGTGCTAATGACGGCTCAGAACCGTCGCTAGCACTCTCCCAACTTGAAGGAGATCTGGGGGCTCCCACCCGCTCTTACCCCGGCGATTGGGCCTGTATAGTGACAGGCATCGCCGTGGTTTCATGTTTTGTGTGGTGACATTACGCGCAATGACGTGATGACGTCACTGCAAAACTTTATTTAAAATTACAATAACAAGTATAGGGAAAGGGGGCATACTACTTAGAAGCCTGTATCTCAGACATCTAAGCAGCTACAGACCCCCAAGACCCACCGTTGGAAAGTTAATCGCCCAACCTTTCAAATGGTTTAGGTCCTCGGGATCCGAAAAGAAAAAAAAAAAGTAAAAAAATATATATATTTCAAAAAATAAAAAAAACTTAAATCCAGCACCCAGGTGGGAAAGTGCTTAGCCCTCAAAGGGTTAAAGTGAAGGTCATTTTTGATGAATTAAAAACGAGGGTACTTTAATTCATCAAAATTGACATTTCACTAATTTTCTTCAAAAACTTACCTTTTCATCCTGGCAGCCGCTCCAGCACTTCCTTCGCCCGTCGCAAGCCGTCTTCGCGGGTCCAAAATGACGAATTCGGCATCCTTCAATCACGGTGTTGCATCAGGCCATCAAAGATGGAAGAGGCCGCCCGGATGAAGACTTCTTGCCAGCTGGCTGGATCCTTTAAGCGAAACTTCAAAAACTGTAAGTGGATCGTCGGGGGTTAGTGTTAGGTATATTTAAGGTTTTTTTGGGTGGGTTTTATTTTTAGAGTAGGGTCTGGGCAGGTAAAAGAGCTGAATACCCGTTTAAGAGCAATGCCCATAAAAATGCCCTTTTCAGGGCAATGGGGAGCTTAGGTTATTTTAGATAGTCTTTTTATTTGGGGTGGTTGGTTGGTTGGTTGGTTTTATTGTTGGGGGGTGTTTGTATTTTTTTTTACAGGTGAAAGAGCTGATTTATTTGGAGCAATGCCCTGCAAAAGGCCCATTTAAGGGCCATTGGTAGTTTATTGTACGCTAGTGTTTTTTATTTTGGGGGGGCTATTTTATTTTGATAGGGCTATTAGATTAGGTGTAGGTCGTTTTTATAGTTGATACTGTGGGGGTTTTTTTCTCGTAATTTAGTATTTTTTATTTTTTGTAACAGCATTTTTTTTTTGTAATTTAGTCATTTTTAATAGTAGATTTAAATAATTTGAGTAGGGTTAGGATTTTTTAATATGTAATATAGTTCATTAAATTGCTAGTTTAATGTAATTTTATTATAATGGTTATGGTAGGTTCATTAATAGTTTAGAATTACTTTCTTTTAATTCTACAGGTAAGTTTAAATTTATTTTAAGATAGGGATGTTGTAATTTTAATGTAAAGTTAGCGGGTTGTTAGGTTTAGGGGTTAATAGCTTAATTTAGTTTATGGCGATGTGGGGGGCTGGCGGTTTAGGGGTTAATAGGTTTAGTTAATGGTAGTGATGTGGGGGGCCAGAGCTTTAGGGGTTAATACGTTTATTTAGTGGCGGCTGGGTCCGGGAGCGGCGGAATAGGGGTTAATAACTTTATTAAAGTTGCGGCGGTGTTGGGGAGCGGCGGAATGGGGTTAATAACTTTATGTAGGTGGCGGCAATGTCGGGGCAGCAGATTAGGGGTGTTTAGACTCGGGGCTTATGTTAGGTGTAAACGTTACTTGTTTTCTACCATAGAAATCAATGGGATATCTGGCAACATCAACCATAAGCTTTCACTGCTTTCAGACTCCCATTGATTCCTATGGCATCCGCGGCCTCCAGGGTGGCGGATTGAAAACCAGGTACGCTGGGCCGGAATAGCTGCGAGCGTACCTGTTAATGCCATTGCTAGAGGTTGCAGTTATGATTTCTGTTTTCTTGCATTTCCTACAGATCTCATTAGCTATACAAGATATCACGTATTAAATACATATACATATGTACATAACTGTCTTGCCCAATACCGCTGAACTATACAATAGTGATGAATATTGGTTTAATGCATCTAGCCCATATATTCATCTATACATGATGGAAAAAAGCATCTATGACTATTTCAGAGTTTATTGCACAAGAATTATTCTAAAACATCTTGGAAGACTCGCAAGCATGTCAAAATTGACAGTTTTACAATTAAGTGCTGAGTTTTGCTCAAGCTGATAAAATGTAAACGTTGTTGCGATGGTTATCTTAACCCATAGATATTATTACATGGTGGACTTATATTATTATACTTTGTGGAATGTCCTGTATACCTAGGGTATGATAAAGGATGGTGGATGGTTGATATCTGCAGTAAAGACCCCTGGAGTGTAGAAGAGTGCAGTCAACTGTTAAGGGAGATGATTATTGCTGGATTGATGACCCTACTAACAGACTTTTCTGGCACATGCTAATGTCTCCTTATCTCTCTTTAAAAGAACAAATTGGAAATTCCTCTCTGTCAGAGAGAGCTATGTTGGAGGTTGTATTTGTTTAATTGTTATTAAAGTCTTTGGTATGCATATGAAATGAGATTATGAGATGGGTTTTGTATAAATATGTTTGTGGTTTCATTAAAGGATATACAGGGAGTGCAGAATTATTAGGCAAATGAGTATTTTGACCACATCATCCTCTTTATGCATGTTGTCTTACTCCAAGCTGTATAGGCTCGAAAGCCTACTACCAATTAAGCAGATTAGGTGATGTGCATCTCTGTAATGAGAAGGGGTGTGGTCTAATGACATCAACACCCTATATCAGGTGTGCATAATTATTAGGCAACTTCCTTTCCTTTGGCAAAATGGGTCAAAAGAAGGACTTGACAGGCTCAGAAAAGTAAAAAAATAGTGAGATATCTTGCAGAGGGATGCAGCACTCTTAAAATTGCAAAGCTTCTGAAGCGTGATCATCGAACAATCAAGCGTTTCATTCAAAATAGTCAACAGGGTCGCAAGAAGCGTGTGGAAAAACCAAGGCACAAAATAACTGCCCATGAACTGAGAAAAGTCAAGCGTGCAGCTTCCAAGATGCCACTTGCCACCAGTTTGGCCATATTTCAGAGCTGCAACATCACTGGAGTGCCCAAAAGCACAAGGTGTGCAATACTCAGAGACATGGCCAAGGTAAGAAAGGCTGAAAGACGACCACCACTGAACAAGACACACAAGCTGAAACGTCAAGACTGGGCCAAGAAATATCTCAAGACTGATTTTTCTAAGGTTTTATGGACTGATGAAATGAGAGTGAGTCTTGATGGGCCAGATGGATGGGCCTGTGGCTGGATTGGTAAAGGGCAGAGAGCTCCAGTCCGACTCAGACGCCAGCAAGGTGGAGGTGGAGTACTGGTTTGGGCTGGTATCATCAAAGATGAGCTTGTGGGGCATTTTCGGGTTGAGGATGGAGTCAAGCTCAACTCCCATTCCTACTGCCAGTTTCTGGAAGACACCTTCTTCAAGCAGTGGTACAGGAAGAAGTCTGCATCCTTCAAGAAAAACATGATTTTCATGCAGGACAATGCTCCATCACACGCGTCCAAGTACTCCACAGCGTGGCTGGCAAGAAAGGGTATAAAAGAAGAAAATCTAATGATATGGCCTCCTTGTTCACCTGATCTGAACCCCATTGAGAACCTGTTTTCCATCATCAAATGTGAGATTTACAAGGAGGGAAAACAGTACACCTCTCTGAACAGTGTCTGGGAGGCTGTGGTTGCTGCTGCACGCAATGTTGATGGTGAACAGATCAAAACACTGACAGAATCCATGGATGGCAGGCTTTTGAGTGTCCTTGCAAAGAAAGGTGGCTATATTGGTCACTGATTTGTTTTTGTTTTGTTTTTGAATGTCAGAAATGTATATTTGTGAATGTTGAGATGTTATATTGGTTTCACTGGTAAAAAGAAATAATTGAAATGGGTATATATTTGTTTTTAGTTAAGTTGCCTAATAATTATGCACAGTAATAGTCACCTGCACGCACAGATATCCCCCTAAAATAGCTATAACTAAAAACAAACTAAAAACTACTTCCAAAACTATTCAGCTTTGATATTAATTAGTTTTTTGGGCTCATTGAGAACATGGTTGTTGTTCAATAATAAAATTAATCCTCAAAAATACAACTTGCCTAATAATTCTGCACTCCCTGTATACTGATTCCACATTAAACTCAGGTTGAGTTTGTGGAATCTGGGGTAAAGTTTTTTAGGATATCTTTCCCTTTCATCTATACTGATTGAGTCTCCAGCGACTAAAGTCTTTGTAAAGACTGCCCTTATTGTACTCTCACAGACTGCTGCCCTTATTGTACTCTCACAGTCTGCTGCAGGATGATTCACTGCCAGTAACCGCTGCCTTGACTGAGACTGAGATTCTTTCTGAATTAACGTTTTACAACCTCCTATTATCAGCAACTATGTAAATTCAGCCACAACTGTGAGAGTTACCCTAGTAAGCCAGTGAGTAACAAATACCTAAGTATGCAGTATGCATAATCTGATGTTTTTAATTTAAAATTTAATAGCTTTTACTTAACATTTATGTAATGCAAAAAATATTTACTGATGTATTTACGCTAATGCACCCTATAAAAAGGGAAATGGGCTTGCAGTAGGTGTACTGAAATAGCTCAGTAATCCTAGCACTTGTTTGGATATAAACCGATATTTCAAACAGTCTTAGAGCTCTTGTGGATTAGCACAAATCTCACTTTTTTAATTTACTGTATTTCAAAGAGGTCACTTCTAGTTTTATGACCTGTAAAAATCTTTTATCCTCCATTTTATGTATCCCTGGTACTGATTTCTTTGACTGATTTTAAAGCTATTTGTATTACTCCTTGGCAAATCTTCAATAAAATGTTCCTCAGACCAAGTCATTTATATAATGCAAACATTCATCTGCCTGTGATAACCTCCTACAGGTTTAAGATTCATTGAATTACACTCTTCACATTAAACACAAAGATGTCATTCCTGCACGACTGGACATCCACTTCATTCCTTGATATATATTGATCATCCAGTAAAAGTGTTTTATTCCCTGGTTGCAGCAGTGACAAATCTCTTGCTGATAATAAAATTATGCAGTCAGTAAATAGCTTATAGATGTTTAAAACCCTGCTGGTTTATTAAATATCTCCTAATGAGTACTTCTCTACATTCCATTTACATTGTTAGTTGTCGAATTAATTTTTTTAAATAGAAGTTTCAGACAATATTGATGCAAAACACTTATAGCTCACACTGTTTGGTTTAGAAATATCTAAAGATTTTTTTGGAAAGAAGAACAATCAATCCCTTGACCTTTATATGTATCACTAATAAGAGCAGTGGGAGATAGGTGATGTTATAGAAACCTTCAAGTATATTAAGGGATTGAATAAAACCTTAATATACAAAAGGAGTAATAAAAGAGGTCATTATCTCAGGCTGGTGGGTAGTAGGTTCAGGAGTAATTTATGGAAGCACTTCTTTACAGAGTCATCACCTAGATTATTTACGTTCCATAGAACTGGGTTAACTTTTTTTAACTAGTATGTTATCTTACACTTTGCATAATTTTCATGATTTATTTTTTATTTTTATTGTATCCTTGGTGGAGGGGACCTCTATACTCACCATTAAATTATTTCATATCTGTATAAGTAATATATTCAGAAACCAGAGAGTTTATAGGAACTTTACCATAAAAGCACCTAATTTCCCATAATGTATGTATTCCCTTCATGTTTGCACCAATTAATTTACTGCCAAGTTAACTATTCAGAAAGATTTTTTTTTTAAAAAGAAAACAGTTCCCAAGACAAAAAGTGAAGAAAATAAACCACATTAAAGATTGACACAATAAATAAATAAATAAATAAATAAAAACATAGTGGGACACCATATGCCACTGTTAAGAATATAAGGAAATATATTTACGATTAAGCACAAATCTGATTTCTCTCACCCTATATAAGTGACATATTTAAGGTATTTGTAGGGTCAGTACCTAAGTAACCTATATAACATCATGGGTGGTGAACAGAAATTAAGTCTTAGGAAGAACAATCTCAAGGATGTTCCTACAAAAATATACTTGTGAAAATGCAAAAAATAAAAACATTTAACTGACATAACTTTGTATAATTATGCAAGGAAGACAACTTGGATGATCCACCTAAGCTTCACACTACATAGCTCAGAGCTATAGTGGAATAAGTCAATAGATCCCATTTATCAAGCTGCGAAAGCAGCTTCAGGGACCAGGCCTTACAGGATCACCTGAAACCATAGTTAAGTAGCAGCGTTCTTAAGAACACTGCTGCTTTAACCTGTCCACCACCTAAAATGTGTTGGATTGAAATCATTCCGATCCATTCCCATCGGGTCGATTGACAGCCCCTGCTAATGGTCTATTGGCACCCAGTGAGCAATGCTTTTACAATGTTAAATATGGAGAGCATATGCTGTTCGCTCAGAGCGAGGTCAGCCAGTCCTTTCATAAATTGATCCCTTTATCTTGAGTTTGTGACTCATTATAATTACGGAGAGAAACAATTAGCCAACTAAACTCTGGAAGCCCTGTACTATTTAAACATGAAGGACAAACAGATAATCAGTTTTACAGATGTTCATATTTCCAAACAAAGCATAAAAAGTAATTCAGACATTCAGTCTGCCTCTTTAATCCTGATTTGGTTTATTAATTAACATAAGGAACTTTACAAATCTAAACATAGTTTCCCATGAGGTAATTAAAGGATTATAGCAAAGAGAGGTTGAAGATGATGACTGAGGATATCCATCACAATAGAAAAAGAATAATGTTTTTTTTTTTAATTGTAGCAAGGTAGGACTAGGAATCTACCCTGGTATTTGGGTACCAGAGGTCTTATTCTTAGGCAATGTTTAAAGTGTGCGGTTACCTCGCATAGTGGAAGACTTCATGTTTGTTAGGCTTTTGGGTGAGGTGTCCCTTATATAGGAGTAATTGCATTGGGGGCACAAAAGCAGCCTTAGGAGGGATAGAGTTTTTGATGGAGAACCTGGATAGCCAAGTAGATGATAATGGCGGTTTAGAATAATATTTAGGCAAGGGAGGGTGATTTATTAAGAGTTAATCAGGATAGGGGACAATAAGTTTGGTAGGGGGGGTCATGAAAGGGAGCAGTTTATGTGTGGGGTTCCCTAGTGACATAGGGGGGTTTCTCTTATTTGCTAGGGGTGTATGCTTGGGAGTTACATTATGGTGGCTGTTAGGTGCAATGAGGGATACTGTGTTGGGAGCTTGATGTAAATTTATTTGAAACACATGGATTTTCATCCAGGGAAAAGCAAAGTGGTAGCTATGGAGGAAGTTTAGCCTTAGAGAATAGGTACATGCTGTCAGTGAGTTGCGGTTAGGGAGTAGATAAGTCAAGGGGGGATTCTTCTGGTTTAGGTGCTAGTTAGCTTATGGGATTTTGTAATATTGGTGTTAGAAATGCAGGAGTCCCTATGGCATTGACATGATGTTTTAACTGTAATATAGACTGAAGAAAATGCAGATGTTATTAGAAATATTACTGACAAAAGGGGGTAGATATCCATGGGCTTTGGTTGAATTTAGATTGTTTAGACAATTTTTTGCCAAGTACGAAAGATTTTTATTGCTTATCAAAACCAGTAGGACTGAAATCTCCCCCTTAATGTATTCTCTGTCATTCCATCTCTATATATCTTCCCCTATCTACTTACTTTTTCTAACATAATAAACAAACTATGTTAATATGACTTTCCATGTACATGTAGTCCTGTGGAGCAGTTGTATCTAAGGTTTCCAATAAGCATAAAAATGTAAGTCTATGGGCGCCATGTACTAAGAGGCGGGCGGACAGCTTCTTAACTCGCGAAGCTGTCCGCCCGCCTCCGCTACACACGGGCAGCGGATCTATTGATCCGCTTGCCCGTATGTACCATTACACACTCATAGGAGTGTGTAATGCCCGCCCCTTCAATCGCGCGACCAATCACGCGACTGAAGGGGCTGTCAATCACCGAGAGCGAGCATGCTCTCTGTGATTCTGTTTCACCACATAAGAGGTGGCGTAGGCTGTAGGAAGCAGCGGTCTAATGACCGCTGCTTCTTACACTGCGGGAAGCAGGCTCGCATATGCAAACCTGCCCTGCAAAGGCTCCGGAGCAGCTTTCGCTGCTTCGTACATGGAGCCCTATATGTTATCAAATATTTCCTTTCAAGGAGAGCTCAAGTTGTAGACTAATGCTCACCGAGGTGTGGTTCTTAGCTTTAAAAGCAATGTGTAGGGTCTCACTATATAAGTCTTTAACCACTTGATTGCTACAAAGTACTGATATGCATTATTTAGAATTGTACTGCTGCCCACTAGAGCAGCGAGGGTGTCAACATGTATAAAGTTTTATAAAACCCCATAACATAATTCTAGATGTACCAAATTTTAGCACTAACTAAAGTTAATAAAGTTTTTCTTTAAATATTTAAATTTGGATAGGAGAACAAGCACCGCGTGGATTCAAGTCACTTAGGAACACATTTTATAATACGGAATTTAAGCAGGAAGTGAAATGTTATTAATTGTAGCCATTGTATTAAAGTGTATTTTCCCATTTGCAGTCTAAATTTAATAACTATTTTATTAAAGGCAGTGGCATATTTAGGTTTTGTGCTGCCCTAGGCACTCAAAATCCTGCAGCCCCCCCCCCGCCCAGGATTTAGGCCATAAAATCTTTTGGTCAATGAGTAATGTGACTTTTTTTTCTGCATTTCCAAATTAAATGTTTACCAGCCAGGGCTTTTGTTTTTGCAAATCTACTGTATTTACTGGTCCTTTAAAGCTGTAAAGGCAATTTTAGATGATGTAGTGCAGTAGTGGAAAATTTGGTGGAAAAGCAGATTGGGCTTGAGAGCTCAGGTGTGTCATCATTGAACAAAATAATTTTAATATAAGCAGCAATACCACTGACTGTTGCCTGGCGTCTGACATGTATGAAGGATGATTGTTCCCTAATAATAAACTAAGTCTGCTAGTACTGCTACTAATGCCGGTTTTACACAACAAGTCAAGGTAAGCGCTCCGAAACCGCTCAGCTGCCCAGGCTATGCAAGTACTCACGCTCATCTCATGTATCAGCGACAGCGACACCGGTCCTTCCATAAACATCTGCACCCCAGGATCCAGTGCCCAAGATCAAAGGGAGGCACCACACTTCTCCCAGCTTCCACTTCATTAGGTGCAAGCCAGAACTAGACTTCTTTACTAATGCCGGCTTTGCCTCTTCAGCCAAACCCAATTGCTGCCTCTATCCTTGGAGATCACGTGTGCAGAATGCAGGAGGGCCGCTATTGGTGGACGTCACGTGACATCGGCGCAAGCCGGACCAAGTACATTTTTATATTTTTGAAGTACACAGTACAGTACACTAGTGCAGTGGCCGGGGCAATGGACTAAAAGTGCCGCCCCCCCCCCCAAATCTGCCTCACTACGCACGGGCCTTGTTGGTCTAGGCCTTAATACGCCCCTGATTTAAGGTAAAGTCTAAACCAGAATTTTGATTGTTTTAAAAGATAGTTAATCCCTTTTTACCTATTCCCTAGTTTTGCATAACCAACATAGTTATTATTAATATACTTTTTACCTCTTTGATTACCTTGTATCTAATCCTTTGCAAACTGGAACAGACAATAAAATGCAAGCTCAATCCTATTGGCTGATTGCATCAGCCAATAGAGGTCCTAGGAAGAATTTTGCATTATCTGTAGTCTTTGGATTATGATATTAAATGTATTCTCACTATGTATCATCTGATGTACCTCTTTAAAGGAAAAATTCAATAAAGAAATAAAATATAAAAAAAAAAAAAAAGATTGAAGTTCAATCCTATTGGCTGATTGCATCAGCCAATAGGATTTTTTCAACCTTAATTCTGTTTCTGATTTCTATCAGCCAATCGGAATCTAAGGGACGCCATCTTGGATGACGTCACTTAAAGGAACCTTCATTCCTCGGGAGTCGTTGGAAGAAGAGGATGCTCCGTGCCGGATGTCTTGAAGATGGACCCGCTCCACACCGGATGGATAAAGATAGAAGATGCCATCTGGATGAAGACTTCTACCTGTCTGGAGGACCATTTCTCCCGGCTTGGATGAAGACTTCTCCCAGGCTTTGTTGAGGACTTCTTGCAGCTTTGTTGAGTACTTCTCCCAGCTTCGTTGAGGATGGATGTCGGCTCTTCAAAACTGTAAGTGGATCTTCAGGGGGTTAGTGTTAGGTTTTATTGGCTGAGTTTTATTTTTAGGTTAGGGTTTGGGCAGCAATAGAGCCAAATGCCCTTTTAAGGGCAATGCCCATCCAAATGCCCTTTTCAGGGCAATGGGGAGCTTAAGTTTTTTAAATAGGTTTTTATTTGGGGGGTTGGTTGTGTGGGTGGTGGGTTTTACTGGTGGGGGGGTTGTTTGTATTTTTTTTACAGGTAAAAGAGCTGATTTCTTTGGGGCAATGCCCCGCAAAAGGCCCTTTTAAGGGCTATTGGTAGTTTAGTTTAGGCTAGGGTTTTTTTATTTTGGGGGGCTTTTTTATTTTGATAGGGCTATTAGGTGTAATTTGTTTAAATATCTTGTAATTTGTTTTTTATTTTGTGTAATGTAGTGTTTTTTTTGTAATTTAGCGTTTTAGGTAATTTATTTAATTGTAGTGTAAGGTTAGGTGTTAGTGTAACTCAGGTAAGGTTTTATTTTACAAGTAAGTTTGTATTTATTTTAGCTAGGTAGTTAGTAAATAGTTAATAACTATTTAATAACTATTCTACCTAGTTAAACTAAATACAAACTTGCCTGTAAAATAAAAATAAACCCTAAGCTAGCTACAATGTAACTATTAGTTAAATTGTAGCTAGCTTAGAGTTTATTTTATAGGTAAGTATTTAGTTTTAAATAGGAATTATTTAGTTATCAATAGTAGGTTTTATTTAGATTTCTTTTAATTATATTTAAGTTAGGGGGTGTTAGAGTTAGGGTTAGACTTAGGTTTAGGGGTTAATAACTTTAGTATAGTGGCGGCGACGTTGGGGGCGGCAGATTAGGGGTTAATAAATAAAGGTAGGTGGCGGCGATGTAGGGTGCGGCAGATTAGGGGTTAATATTTAAATCGTGTTTGAGATGTGTGTGTGCTGCGGTTTAGGAATTAATATGTTTAATATAGTGGCGGCGATGTCTGGAGTGGCAGATTAGGGGTTAATAAGTATAATGTAGGTGTCGGCGATGTCGGGGGCAGCAGATTAGGGGTTAATAAGTGTAAGATTAGGGGTGTTTAGACTCGGGGTTCATGTTAGGGTATTAGGTGTAAACATAAATTTTGTTTCCCCATAGGAATCAATGGGGCTGCGTTACGGAGCTTTACGCTGGTTTTTTGCAGGTGTTAGGCTTTTTTTTAGCCAGCTCTCCCCATTGATGTCTATGTGGAATTCGTGCACGAGCACGTACAACCAGCTCACCGCTGATTTAAGCAGCGCCTGTATTGGAGTGCGGTATCGAGCACAAGTTTGCTCTACGCTCACTTCTTGCCTGTTAACGCCAGGTTTCTGAGAACCTGTAATACCGGCGCTGTAGGTAAGTGAGCGGTGACAATAACGTGTAAATTAGCACCGCACCCCTCATAACGCAAAACTCGTAATCTAGCTGTAAGAAATTAGCATATGAACCTCCTAGGTTTAGCTTTCAACTAATAATACAAAGAGAAAAAAGCAAAATTGGTAAGTTGTTTAAAATTACATGCCCTATCTGAATCATGAAAGTCTTATTTTATAGAAGTTATAGAAGTGTTTGTAGGAATACAAAATAAACCTGCAACATAAATTCCTATTATTTTTCAAGTTAAATCTCATAATGGTCCAGATTATGAGTGGAGTGCAAAAGATTGCGCACAAGTGATATCCGGTTTTCGCACGCAGGTTAAATTGCGCTCGTATTACAAGTTGAAAGTAAACGCAATTGGATCGCTTGAGCGCAATCACAATTTACGCTAGATTAATTATCGTGACTTCAGAGCTGTGGTTAACTGTTTCACAAAAATAAAAAGTTGCACAAAACACATAAAAAATACATTCCAAAGTACAGTTACACTCATAATAACACATCTAATAAACATTATTCAAAAAAATATTGCACACAAAAGTTATAAGTGCTAAAAGATATGAGATCTCAGGTGTTAGAAAAAAAAAAAGACAGGCAAAGGGCGTTAACATTGAGATACATACATATACATCTCTAAAGATGAATATATGTATATATATATATACAGTATATATATATATATATATGTATGTATATATATATATATATATATATATATACACAGTATATATATATATATATATATATATATATATGTGTGTGTGTGTATACAGATGTAATGATGTATTTATATGTGTATATATGTATTTACAGACATATATAAACATTTAAACACCTTGTAACCATCACCACTGTCTACCGCTAATATGGGACTGACTACATATCTAACTGATTAAGTCCTCAGACGTCTGAGTTTCTTCCATACTCCTTGATATACGAATGTCTAATAAACATTTAGTGATTTTTGATGACATCTATTAATGATGCTGTATAGTGATGTTGCCACTTCATATTTAAGATGTTTCATCTATGTTCAAATTTATATATAGCTGTTATTGAATAAAAAAATTTATGACACCGTTTTATATACGCTTTTGAACATAGGTGCATATCTGTCCAATTAACGCTTATTTTAACATTCTTTTAGTTTGGTTTTATTTGCTTTTAATTAGTCTCTGTGCAGTGTATTCCCCTATTTGGCGTTTATTATTAGTCGGCATTTTATTTACTATAGTAGAATTATTGTGCCTCTTTTTGGGTAATGACTATTTCGTATGTTTTGACAGGAGACCGGCAGTTTTCCTATTGGTTGGCATCTGACAGGTCTTCCTTACGTCCCTTTGAGAATGTGCGTCAGGGCGTGATACACGCTGATGACGTCATCGCCTCTCGACACTGCACGCGGGCCACAATTGCGGCTCAGTGTCCTGGAGACTTCACTTGTGGGTATTTAAGGTGATGGGTTATTGGGATTGGTATATCGCTTTGTATTTATTGCATTGCTGTATCTGACATTTGACAAAGGGAATGTAATGTTCCCGAAATGTTATGTTTTTTTAATGGATTAAATTAAACGTTATATTTTATACTACCACCAGTGAGTGCCTTTTTCATCGTTCTGTATTTCACATTTAAACACCTATATACATATGTACAGACATATAGACATGTATAAGTGCATTGGAACCCTTTCGAGTTAAGTAGATGAAAACATGAAAATATATATATTTTTTGCAATATTCATATTAAATAAAGTGTTATGCTGTGTATTGACTGTAAACATTTCACATTACAATGTTCTGCACATAGGGGAGTATGTTCTAATTATTTATAAATAGATATTCATGTATATATATATATATATATATATATATATATATATATATATATACAGGGAGTGCAGAATTATTAGGCAAATGAGTATTTTGACCACATCATCCTCTTTATGCATGTTGTCTTACTCCAAGCTGTATAGGCTCGAAAGCCTACTACCAATTAAGCATATTAGGTGATGTGCATCTCTGTAATGAGAAGGGGTGTGGTCTAATGACATCAACACCCTATATCAGGTGTGCATAATTATTAGGCAACTTCCTTTCCTTTGGCAAAATGGGTCAAAAGAAGGACTTGACAGGCTCATAAAAGTCAAAAATAGTGAGATATCTTGCAGAGGGATGCAGCACTCTTAAAATTGCAAAGCTTCTGAAGCGTGATCATCGAACAATCAAGTGTTTCATTCAAAATAGTCAACAGGGTCGCAAGAAGCGTGTGGAAAAACCAAGGCGCAAAATAACTGCCCATGAACTGAGAAAAGTCAAGCGTGCAGCTGCCAAGATGCCACTTGCCACCAGTTTGGCCATATTTCAGAGCTGCAACATCACTGGAGTGCCCAAAAGCACAAGGTGTGCAATACTCAGAGACATGGCCAAGGTAAGAAAGGCTGAAAGACGACCACCACTGAACAAGACACACAAGCTGAAACGTCAAGACTGGGCCAAGAAATATCTCAAGACTGATTTTTCTAAGGTTTTATGGACTGATGAAATGAGAGTGAGTCTTGATGGGCCAGATGGATGGGCCCGTGGCTGGATTGGTAAAGGGCAGAGAGCTCCAGTCCGACTCAGACGCCAGCAAGGTGGAGGTGGAGTACTGGTTTGGGCTGGTATCATCAAAGATGAGCTTGTGGGGCCTTTTCGGGTTGAGGATGGAGTCAAGCTCAACTCCCAGTCCTACTGCCAGTTTCTGGAAGACACCTTCTTCAAGCAGTGGTACAGGAAGAAGTCTGCATCCTTTAAGAAAAACATGATTTTCATGCAGGACAATGCTCCATCACACGCGTCCAAGTACTCCACAGCGTGGCTGGCAAGAAAGGGTATAAAAGAAGAAAATCTAATGACATGGCCTCCTTGTTCACCTGATCCGAACCCCATTGAGAACCTGTGGTCCATCATCAAATGTGAGATTTACAAGGAGGGAAAACAGTACACCTCTCTGAACAGTGTCTGGGAGGCTGTGGTTGCTGCTGCACGCAATGTTGATGGTGAACAGATCAAAACACTGACAGAATCCATGGATGGCAGGCTTTTGAGTGTCCTTGCAAAGAAAGGTGGCTATATTGGTCACTGGTTTGTTTTTGTTTTGTTTTTGAATGTCAGAAATGTATATTTGTGAATGTTGAGATGTTATATTGGTTTCACTGGTAAAAATAAATAATTGAAATGGGTATATATTTGTTTTTTGTTAAGTTGCCTAATAATTATGCACAGTAATAGTCACCTGCACACACAGATATCCCCCTAAAATAGCTAAAACTAAAAACAAACTAAAAACTACTTCCAAAAATATTCAGCTTTGATATTAATGAGTTTTTTGGGTTCATTGAGAACATGGTTGTTGTTCAATAATAAAATTAATCCTCAAAAATACAACTTGCCTAATAATTCTGCACTCCCTGTATAATTATATATATATATGTGTGTGTGTATATATATATATATATATATATATATATGTGTATATATATATATATATATATATATATATATATATATTTCAAGCGATGGTGTAAGTGCACTCTCACCAACTTTTGCAACTTGTCAGGGTGCTGTGAGATAGTAGATAAAATGTAGCAAAGAAGCACTCACTGAACGGTTCCAACTGTGACAAAAAGTTTTAATTCAAACGAGTGACGTTTCGGGACAGTAACAGTCCCTTCCTCTGACAAACTAACAATGTGAAAAAGCAGGCCTTAAATAGGCACCAAACTACCCTCCCCAAGAGTTTGACCAATCATGGTCAAAGTTACATAACATATCTTACCCAGTGACCAATAATAATCAATAATACAAATCAAGTGTATCAAGTGAGTCGTGAAAAGTAATTAAAACATAAGACCCCGTGTTGCTAATAGAATGGGGAGAGCAATCTCAGTCCAACCATACATATAAGTCAGCTAAGTAACCTTAAAATTGTAAACAAAGCAGAAAAACAGCGATGAAACAAGGGGATCGTAATTCAACCAATCGTTATAGCCCTAGTCATGGAGATCGTAATTCCACCAATCGGCAGTGATCTAACTTATGGGAATCATAGTAGCACCAATCAGCAACAATATGACACTCCGTGTCCGATACGTCATAGCTACATGCTTTCTAGTTACGCCCACCTGTCACTGGCGATGCCTGTTACATACAGCAGCAAGGGAATAACCCACCAACTCTCACCGGATCGCTGCTTATTAATCATAAACAAATGCAGTACAGAGACCGCCCTTAGTTTAACAGTATAAAATCTAGCAGTATAGCTAGTTTTAATCAGAATCCATGTTAGTACTACCATCTCAGGCATCTCTACATTTGAACGCCTTAGATGCCTGAGATGGTAGTACTAACATGGATTCTGATTAAAACTAGCTATACTGCTAGATTTTATACTGTTAAACTAAGGGCGGTCTCTGTACTGCATTTGTTTATGATTAATAAGCAGCGATCCGGTGAGAGTTAGCTAGGTGAGTTATTCCCTTGCTGCTGTATGTAACAGGCATCGCCAGTGACAGGTGGGCGTAACTAGAAAGCATGTAGCTATGACGTATCGGACACGGAGTGTCATATTGTTGCTGATTGGTGCTACTATGATTCCCATAAGTTAGATCACTGCCGATTGGTGGAATTACGATCTCCATGACTAGGGCTATAACGATTGGTTGAATTACGATCCCCTTGTTTCATCGCTGTTTTTCTGCTTTGTTTACAATTTTAAGGTTACTTAGCTGACTTATATGTATGGTTGGACTGAGATTGCTCTCCCCATTCTATTAGCAACACGGGGTCTTATGTTTTAATTACTTTTCACGACTCACTTGATACACTTGATTTGCATTATTGATTATTATTGGTCACTGGGTAAGATATGTTATGTAACTTTGACCATGATTGGTCAAACTCTTGGGGAGGGTAGTTTGGTGCCTATTTAAGGCCTGCTTTTTCACATTGTTAGTTTGTCAGAGGAAGGGACTGTTACTGTCCCGAAACGTCACTCGTTTGAATTAAAACTTTTTGTCACAATTGGAACCGTTCAGTGAGTGCTTCTTTGCTACATTTTATATATATATATATATATATATATATATATATATATATATATATGAATAGATATTTAATGTACCAAAATACCATCAGATATATGTAGAAATATGTATTTATTAGTAAATAGAACATATTCTGCTATGTGAAGAGCATGAGAATGTGAAATATTCATATTTTCATGTCGGGTTAGCGCATATGAGAATATGATTTCGGGTTAGTGTGTGAGTAGGGGGTTAGGTTTTTTTTCCATTGACTTCTTTGGGGGAAAAAAGGTCATCACAATATTCTAATTGGCTAGAATTAAGTCATTAATACTCTATTTGGATTGAGAAATTTAAATTTTTTACTTTAGGGTCCCTTTAAGTACACAGAATAGCTTTGTAGAAACTATCATTATAAAAAACAAAAAACAACAGAAAGGTAGGTTTGAACACAAGCAAGAAAAAAACCTATATCAACTGCCAAATGGATTAAAATAAATTTATATATATTTATTTTAGAAACTGTTCTCTGCATATTTTTTTTTTTAAATGAAAGACAACATTTACATTACTTTGTGTTATAAAAAAGCTAACTTTTGATGTGCCTTAAAGTGGCAAAAAAACTCACCATCAAATTCAGCAGGTCCTACTCCCACAATTATAATTGACATTGGAAGCTTTGAGGCCTTAAAACAAAACAAATAAATGTTCCATTAGTGTACAAGATGACAGAAATATGCTTTTTAGTGAAGGCAAATGAGAAGCAGGAGCTGAGATGGAAGCTAAAGTGTAAAATATGAACAAGATATTTACTCTGTCAGCAAGGCTAAGAATATATTACTTCTAATGTCTTGTCAAGAGTGTGTCAAGTCCCACAAGGCTTAAAAAGGTATAAACAGAAAGACATATTGTATGAATAATTCTTCCCTAGTAAATGTAGGCGTTCGGAAGTGAGAAAAGAAAACTCCTATGGAAAATAAAGATTACAACATTCTTTTACTGAACCATTTCTGACAGTTATTATTATAGACTTAAGTATCTTTAATGCAACAGTTACATGAAAAGTTTGCGCATTTTGTCATTTCAATTTCATGCTTAAAAGGCCAGGTTGACTAGCTTCCATTTTGAAGCATTTAGCATTGTTAGTGCAAAACTACTTTAAGACTTGAGAATTCTGATAGCTTAGCAAATCATTTTGTATTCTAAGCAATGAAGTTAGGTTATGATAACTCTTCATTCAAATGTTTTCAAGACCTCATATAGATATTTTTATATGAAGTGTAATTTGTAATAGATTTCCCTTGATATATTAAAAAAGTAACATATATTTAGAATACAAGGCACATCTCTAATACTTTTCTCCATGAATTGAACAGCTGTTCCCCTCTGTACCATCACCACTTTTATTGGATTTCTCTATTTGTCACTCACCCTCCCGCTATCCCAACCCATTTTGCTCCTCTCTCAGACTTGCTTACACCATCTATTACTGTAACTCTCCAGAAGAGGAGACTCCTTCACATAGGATGTGAACTATATAGCAAGACTTTAAGGCACTGCACTACTTTGTTTAGTAATCCACATATTATGCAATATTACATTAGCATATCATGTTCATTTATTACATTTTACAAACAAGTATACATTTTTACAATGCAGAGTGACATTTTGTCTATAAAATAACCTTATTTTTAACATATATTCTTAAATTTGACAACAGCCTTTTTAATTTTCAGCATCTGTTCTTGATAAATTGAATGGAATAAAAAATGTTGAACCAACTTGCCCCAAAACAAAATCTATAATTTGGAACATTTGTACATAGCATCTTCTGACTTTTTGAAGATATCCCAGATAAAGTTCAGAATCTTTGATGATACTTGAAGGAGTCTACAAATTGTAACTTGGCCGTTAAACTAGAGAGAATAGAACCTGCAGTTCCAATGAGATAGAGGCAGAAAAACCTGTGTAATATTGTATGATCAAGTTTTTTTCCAGTCTTGTTTTGAAGACCAGATTTCAAAGATTAGTGTTATGAAATGTATCCAGGATCAGAATGTGTAGTTTCCACTGATAAGTCTCACTAGCTTTCAGATCAGGTCAGAAAGAGACACCTTTCTCAGCCAACTTCATATTTAGAATGCTGTTGAAAACATGAACCAAAGAGGAACTGTACACTAAATTTAACTTCCAAGGAAAGACCAGGATATCTAAGGGTCTTCCCCTCCCACAACCTGTTCATTAGGGATAGGCGAATGTTTTGCAACATTTTAAAAATTAAACTAATTTCAACACATTTGTTCGTTCGATTCAAATTTTGAATGTTTGCATAACATTCTAACATTCATTAAATGTAATAGTATTTCTAATTCTTTAATTAAATGCAATATTCAATTTAAATGTTTTTAATAATTTGATTTGTTATCTATTATGTATCAATTTACTAAATTCCCTACCACGAGAATTATTGAACTTCTGATTAGTATTTGTTAAATCGAATGTTACATTCAAAATTTCAAATGTGGATATTTGATTTAATTATGAACATTCAAAAATGAAAGTAACATTTGATTACCAAATTTTGGTGTATTTTCATTCTTATCAACATTCGATTGTCCAAAATGAATGTCCACAGGACAATTCGTTCTACCAAACTAATTACACTTTCAGCACATTTACCTGTCCCTACTGTTCATCTTTTGGTGTTCTATGGTGCACCCAAGATTTATTATAACAAATGCTACAGAGAGATCAAGCAGTATTAAGACAGATCAAACCAGTTTCTTGCCATCAGCAGATTACTAAAAACCACAGAATACACCTATTTTTGTGCTGTACCTTTTCCTGAATTCTGCAATTGATTTTCTGCATTTGCAGATGAATTTAAAGGTATACTGTTGCTCAAGCAGGTCTGTAACTTTCAAAACCTGGGTATAATTACATATTTTGTATCATAATTGGTCTTAAAAAATTTTTTTCAAGTGTAAAAAAGATGCTTGAGTAATGATAAAAAAGAATACAGTAATCATGAAAAAGTCCAAAGTGAATGCTTTTTGGACATTTACATAGCTGTAAAATCTACTAAATGAGATTCTCAAAGTTCTGGAGATAGACATCAGAGAGTAAAAACCTTATTATATAGAAGCTTGAATTTGCAGTCACAAATGAGGTATAATAAGGTGGCACATCTTTTTTAAATCCACATCCACAAGATTGTGAGTTTTTAATACTGTCATATGGCCACACAAATTCAAGGTAGCCGAGTGTAATGCCCAAAAGCATAGAGAACTCCCATTTAGTGCTTTCCATAAGCAGTGGCAGTTAAGCTCAGAAACCATATGGACTGACAAGGTCCTGGATCTGCCAAGCACAGTCCTCCCAGTGTAGAAAAAATAAATAAATAAGGAAAGCAGACACCTCCTGATTCCACATTCTACATTCCAGAGTAATCTCCAGCCCTGCCTTGTTGCTCATCAGCTAACACCTCTGCTTCTCCACAAGGGATGTGCATAACTTGTAAAGCTCCAGGGTCTGTGCCACCTTCACCAGCATTGCCAGGCTGCAGCTATGTAAATGATACTTGTTGTCACAGTCTCAATAACAGAGCTCCATCACATTTGTTGGATTTAGAGTGACCAGTGGCAGGCAATGTAGTAGGCTACATTGAGGTGAAGTGAGATTGAGTGGGTTGTGATTGACTAACAACCCTGCAACAAATTTTTTTTTTTTAAAAAAACACCACGCAAAGAAAGAGAGTTTAATGATATCAACCGTGGACTGCACAAGGAATTAAAATAAGTATATATTTTTTTTTTGAGAAAGTGAGCATATTATTGAACTAATTGTGCACATGCAGTACGACTGTATTAAAGGGCCATGATACCCAAATGTTGAAACACTTGAAAGTGATGTAGCATAGCTGTAAAAAGCTGACTAGAAAATATCACCTGAACATCTCTATGTAAAAATGAAAGATATTTTACCTCAAAATGTCCTAAGTATTCAAACCCCATTGCAAAGGACTTTAAGCAGCAAATCAGTATGCCTGTCCCGGGACAGGCAAGGGAGTGAGCATCGTGCACACTCATGTTATTTTCCTATTCAGTTTAAGGAAGTTTATGATGAAATCTCATGAGATAGCAGTAAAAGAGTTTATGACCTCAGCACTGCTAATGCTGATTGGCTGCAGTTCATTTCTTCATTTTTTTTTACCTGCAGCTGGGCAGCAGCTGAATTATAACTTTTTACGCAGGAGGAGGAAATTGTGAGGTAAAATATCTTCCTTTTTTACATAGAGATGTTCAGGTGAGCTCAGGTCAGCTTTTTGCAGTTATACTGCATCAGTTTCAAGTGATTTAGCATATGAGTATTATGTCCCTTTAATAATAATATTGTTTAAAAGGAAATGCTGTAAGTCATCTTAAGCTGGGGCAGATCAAGATAGATGACTCAGGTACTTTAGGCAGCTGGGAAGGTTTCAGAAGTTAGAAAGAGTTAACAAAGGAAATTGTTAATGCAGACTCATTCTTGATATGCTTCCTGAAGCAAAAGATAAGCTGACATATTTTTGAAATAGCCACCATAGTAAAAATCAGTTCTAGTCAGCAACTACTGTCTAATGCATAAGCAAGAAAAGAAAGTTTGACAGCTAATCTTTTTAAGAATTCTGCATGAATAAGTAGCATAAACACGATATCTCACAAAACCAGGATGCAAGATTATTAGGAAAGCAGAACACTGTGAGTCTTATTGAAATTCCAAGTTGGCTACTTTCAACAGTTAAATACTGACACAAATTACGGCTCTTAAAATGGACAATCTGCAATTCTCCTGATACCATACATCCTACTTAAAAGGACACTGAACCCATTTTTTTTCTTTTGTAATTCAGATAGAGCATGCAATTTTAAGCAACTTTCTAATTTACTCATATTATCAAATTTTCTTCATTCTCTTGGTATTTTTATTTGAAAAGCAAGAATGTAAGTTTAGATGCCGGCCCATTTTTGGTGAACAACCTGGGTTGTTCTTGCTGATTGGTGGATAAAATCACCCACCAATAAACAAATACTTTCCAGGGTTCTGAACCAAAAATAGCCTAGATGCCTTATTTTTATAATAAAGATAGCAAGAGAATGAAGAAAATTTGATAATAGGAGTAAATTAGAAAGTTGATTAAAATTGCATGCTCTATCTGAATCACGAAAGAAAAAATTTGGGTTCAGTGTCCCTTTAAACAATTAGACATTTTATCTTACTAATTTAATTAAATCTAAATTACAAATAGTATATTATAGAAAATGACTGCAACAATGTGTATTGTAAAGACAATTCAAACATTTATTCATCATAGAGGTTAAACAATATCAAGCAGTGCAAGTATGCAGTTATATATAAAGCAGCATTAGTAGCATAACTATTTAAAGCACAGAAATATATAAATATTTTAGAATTATCTTCCTCACAGCTAATGCTGAACATCTGCTTGTTTAGAAAAGCAATTTAGATTGCCTGCCTTTAGCAAAACAATGACCAAAAACCCATATATCAAGAAAATGCCAAGGTAGACAGTAGTTTTACGCAGAAATATATGGATGACCATGAACTCTCATGCACAACTTCTCTAGAAAAATTGCATAGTAAGAATTTTTCACCATGTAACAAACATAGGTGTCTTTTTCAAATATTTCCAATTTTTTTTTCTAATGTTATAAAAACTGGAGCGGCCATCAATCTCTCCAAGTCAAACATAACTTAAACTGTTAACAAACACAAGATTTGATCTCTATTTTCCCACAACAGCACATGGAACTGCAAATAATGGATGCCAATTACTGAAATACCAAATGGGTTAAAAGAGTTAGTGGAGTCCGTGTCTGTGTTTTGCAATTGGATAGAGTGGTCTTTATGATAAATGTTTAACAATATGAATTTCATTTGCATATGGGCACCATGGGTATACTGGGCATGTTTCATTACTAATGTTTTTAAACTTTAACCTCTTCGCTACTGGGAATTTCAGAAAAAAATTTGCCCAAAACATTGGAGAATTTTTAGCATTTCTGCTATTATTCCATTTAAACAGAAAAATAGAGCCTTGTTTTTTATTCACCTATCAAAACTTATATATGTTTTTTTTTTAAAGTAGACAACCCAAAGTATTGATCTGGGCCCATTTTGGTATATTTCAAGCCACCATTTCACCGCTCAATACAATAATATGAAAAAATAGTGAATTTTTTTTCCCCAAACTTTGGTTTTCTCACTTAAATTATTTACATACCGCTTGTACAATCATGACACAAATGATTGTAAAATCTTCTCTGGGATCCCCTTTGTTTGGAAAAATAGCAGACATGCATGGCTTTGTCACTTCTTTTTGGTAATTAAAAGGACACTAATTGCAGCTGTGCATCACGCTTCTAAAATTCCTGGCAGTGAAGGGGTTAACTAGTTAGCTGGTAAGGATAATAGTATTCTAGTGTAAAGATTACCCTACCACCTGACATCTCCTACCTCCCTGATCCCTCCCAAACAGCTCTCCCACCTTCCCACTCCCATTCCTCACCACAATCTTAGATACTGGCAGACAGTTTTAGTACTTCTTTATTTCCCATCATTCACTTTCATTATTTTTTATTTTTTGCAGTGTAGGGATCCCCCTTACCCTGCCCACTCCCTGATCCCTCTCAAAGAGCTCTTTAAAGGGGCAGTAAACTTACAAAGTAATGTTATATAATTCTGCACATAGTGCATAATTATATAACATTAGCTTACCGGCAGCTTTATACACTAAAATGAATGTAGCTTGCTCCCGCTCTGGTCTAGTAGCAGGAGCGAGCTACATTCATTTTAGTGGCGTGACCAGACACACGGTGACTAGACAGAATTGCCGGATGCACTGTGGAAAAACCAGACCCGCTCAGTAGAGCAAAGAGCGGCGTTCTGGTAAAAGGAGCTTTAGTGTATGAAGCTGCCGGTAAGCTAATGTTATATGATTCTGCACTATGTGCAGAATTATATAACATTAGTTTGTAAGTTTACTGCCCCTTTAACCCTCCCCCCTCCCAATTGCCATTACCTAGTTTATAGTTTTTATTTTTATATATATATATATATATATATATATATAAATATAAAATTTTTTTTGTTTTTTTCTGTAGTCAAGGGTCTCCCCCACCTCCCAGCAATCGTTTAATTAACCCCCCTACCTCTCTTATATCCTCCTTTTCCATAGTGTAGCATCCTCACAATTTTTTTCTGCAGTTTAGGGCCCCACATGTGCAGGATAATATAATTATTCTAAATCATCTTGGAATACTGCTTTGCACTTTATTAACACCCTTTGTACATTGAATTTGCTGTGTCCATTTTGTTACAAAAATAAAGTACAAAACTCGTAGTCAGGAAGATTGTGATCAGCTAATTAATTGCTCCCCATACATTGTATATGCAATTTTTTCTCACTATCTAGTCGGATCTGATCCAAACTTATTCCATTACTAAAATGGTTTTATCTTGGATCAAACAAAACTTGAAAAATGGGTTGAGATGAAAAATCATTGATAAACAGAATCAGTGAAATAAAGCCTATAGTTTCGCCCCTGCTACTTAGCACGCTATTGTATTTTCTCCTGTATCTTCAGCTCTCTTTAAAGACATCCCCTTATTTTAACCCATCACAGAAGCCACTTGGTAAAGTTCTACATCTTTATAGTGAGCGCCTCCATCTTGGTATGCGCGTATTGTTACATTGAGGCCTATTTAACAAATGTCTGTCGGACCTGATCCGACAGTGCGGATCAGGAAAGACAGACATTGCTGAATGGGGAGAGCAATACGCTATCCGTATTCAGCATTGCACCGGCAGCTCTTGTGCAGACTCGCGGCCAATCGGCCACCAGTAGGGGGTGTCAATCAACCCGATCGTACTCGATCGGGTTGAATTCCGGCGATTCCTGTCCGCCTCATCAAAGAAGGAGGACAGGGTTATGGAGCAGCGGTCTTAGTGACCACTGCTTCATAACTGCTGTTTCTGGTGAGCCTGCAGGCTCGCCAGAAACACGGGCCATTGTGTGTCAGAAGCAGTGAGCTTTCACAAATCAGTGATTTTACTGGCACTTTTGATTAGCTCACACAATAGAAAGCAAAAAAAAACCCTCAGGAATAATATTGAATAATATAGAGCAATCCCACTCTGTATTGTACAGGCTAAATTGCATGATACGACTTGTCAAGAAGATAACAATATTACTAATCTGTGAATGTGCACCACTTCTGTCACAGGATACAAAAATACTGAAATTCCAAGATGGCGGCACCCAGTATGAAGATGCAGAGCTTTACTAACCAGCACTATTGAAATAGTTAGAGATTTAAGGAGAGCTGTAGGAAGAGGAGGAAAAACAATAGCTCTGAAAGTAATAACCCTGGTACTGTAGTTGTACCCAGAAGTTAATGTCCCTTTAAATTAGCTGATAAATAAAACGTTTTTATTATTTCCCACTTTAATTATACTGATTTTATCAAATTCGGAAGTATAACTGGATGAGATGGCCCAGCAGGGATTAAAACCTGTGATCTTAAGGTTTAAACAACTAAGCCTTCTCACGCTTACATAAATGGCTTCCTGGATACTACATTTTATAACTTCACTACAGGAGATGGAAATTTAAAACCTTCAAGCTTTTTCTTTTTAGATGTGAACTTTTTACATTTTGTATATTACTAAAATAAGAAGCAATGGGCTTAGTATAATACTGAAAGACTCTTTCCTTAACATAACATAAGGATTGAGAAATTGAGAGTCTAATATTAGAATGAAGAATATTTGATACTTTTAAATCAGTTAAATGATTTTATTGTATCTATAAAAGATGTGGTCCAATATCTACCTCCAAACCATTTTCATTTTTGGAAATTATGAAGTACTGATGCATAGCAAAGATAATATGTTCTCTCTAGGTTAAAGGAACAGTCTAGTCACAATTAAACTTTCATGATTTAGATAGCACATGCAATTTTAAACAACTTTCCAATTGACGTTTATTATCAAATTTGCTTTGTTCTCTTGGTATTTTTTGTTGAAAGCTAAACCCTGGTAGGCGCATTTACTAAGCATTGAAGGCCGCCTCTTATTTCTGTACAATTTGACAGTTTTTCACAGTTAGACAGTGCTAGTTTATGTCTGCCATATAGTTAACATTGTGCTCACTCAAGTGGAGTCAGCACTGATTGGCTAAAATGCAAGTCTGTCAAAAGAACTGAGATAAGGGGGCAGTCTGCAGAGACTTAGATACAAGGTAATCACTGAGGTAAAAAGTATATTAATAAAACAGGGTTGGATATGCAAAACTGGGGAATGGGAAATAAAGGGATTATTTATCTTTTTAAACAAGTAGACTGTCCCTTTAAAATTGTATAAACCACATTATTACGGTATATTTTATAAGTATTCTGTCATCATATGAGACATAAGTATTATTGAAGCTTGGCAAATTGTTAATTTAAAAAAAAAAAAAAAAAGTAATCAACCTCTATAATTTTTTGAGATTGAAACTCTCAAAAAAGGGAAGAAGTGGTCTGATAACAGCTGCTTCATAAATCCTGACTGCAGGTTCGCTTATTTCGCAAAAACACCTTTATGCAAGGACTATATAGTGAGTTCCACACTTTTTTGTAGGACTTGACTTCTGGCTGTACACATCTGGTGAGCCAATGACAAGAGGCATTTGTGTGCAGCCACCAATCACTAGCTAGCTCCCAGTAGTACATTGCTGCTTCCAAGCCTATCTAGGTATGATTTTCAACAAAGTATGCAAAGAGAAAAAAACTACATTTGTGAAAGGGACATGAAACAGATAGAGCATGTAATTTAAAAAAAAGTTTCCAATGTATTTCTATTGTTTAATGTTTTTGTTTTGTTTTGTATTCTTGTTGAAAAGTATACTTAGGTAGGTATCAGAGGCAGGGCAGGAAAAAAATAGGTGTTAAAAAAAACACATTATTAAAATAATATTATTAAAAAATATAAACTTTATAAGACATATTTATTAAAATACATCTGATACTTTTTTTTACTGTTTATGTACACTGGGACAGAAAAGTAGGGGTAAGTAGGGATAAAGAGGTATGTGATCACATAACCATAGGCCACTTTGTTGTGCATTATTGGACTCCTGAGGCTTCCAGTGATTGGCCACTGAGCCTGATACCAGCATGTACTGGGGCATGCTAGTTTCCAGGATTCATTTTAAGTATACAATCACTGTGGCCTAGATTTAGAGTTCGGCGGTAAAAGGGCTGTTAACGCTCCGCGGGTTTTTTTCTGGCCGCACCATAAATTTAACTCTGGTATCGAGAGTTCAAACAAATGCTGCGTTAGGCTCCAAAAAAGGAGCGTAGAGCATTTTTACCGCAAATGCAACTCTCGATACCAGAGTTGCTTACGGACGCGGCCGGCATCAAAAACGTGCTCGTGCACGATTCCCCCATAGGAAACAATGGGGCTGTTTGAGCTGAAAAAAAACCTAACACCTGCAAAAAAGCAGCGTTCAGCTCCTAACGCAGCCCCATTGTTTCCTATGGGGAAACACCTCCTAAGTCTGCACCTAACACCCTAACATGTACCCCGAGTCTAAACACCCCTAACCTTACACTTATTAACTCCTAATCTGCCGCCCCCGCTATCGCTGACCCCTGCATTACACTTTTAACCCCTAATCTGCCGCTCCGTAAACCGCCGCCACCTACGTTATCCCTATGTACCCCTAATCTGCTGCCCTAACATCGCCGACCCCTATGTTATATTTATTAACCCCTAATCTGCCCCCCACAACGTCGCCGACACCTGCCTACACTTATTAACCCCTAATCTGCCGAGCGGACCTGAGCGCTACTATAATAAAGTTATTAACCCCTAATCCGCCTCACTAACCCTATCATAAATAGTATTAACCCCTAATCTGCCCTCCCTAACATCGCCGACACCTACCTTCAATTATTAACCCCTAATCTGCCGACCGGAGCTCACCGCTATTCTAATAAATGTATTAACCCCTAAAGCTAAGTCTAACCCTAACACTAACACCCCCCTAAGTTAAATATAATTTTTATCTAACGAAATAAATTAACTCTTATTAAATAAATGATTCCTATTTAAAGCTAAATACTTACCTGTAAAATAAATCCTAATATAGCTACAATATAAATTATAATTATATTATAGCTATTTTAGGATTAATATTTATTTTACAGGCAACTTTGTAATTATTTTAACCAGGTACAATAGCTATTAAATAGTTAAGAACTATTTAATAGTTACCTAGTTAAAATAATAACAAATTTACCTGTAAAATAAATCCTAACCTAAGATATAATTAAACCTAACACTACCCTATCAATAAAATAATTAAATAAACTACCTACAATTACCTACAATTAACCTAACACTACACTATCAATAAATTAATTAAACACAATTGCTACAAATAAATAAAATTAAATAAACTATCTAAAGTACAAAAAATAAAAAAGAACTAAGTTACAGAAAATAATAAAATATTTACAAACATAAGAAAAATATTACAACAATTTTAAACTAATTACACCTACTCTAAGCCCCCTAATAAAATAACAAAGCCCCCCAAAATAAAAAATTCCCTACCCTATTCTAAAATACAAATATTACAAGCTCTTTTACCTTACCAGCCCTGAACAGGGCCCTTTGCGGGGCATGCCCCAAGAATTTCAGCTCTTTTGCCTGTAAAAAAAAACATACAATACCCCCCCCCCAACATTACAACCCACCACCCACATACCCCTAATCTAACCCAAACCCCCCTTAAATAAACCTAACACTACCCCCCTGATGATCTTCCTACCTTGTCTTCACCATGCCAGGTTCACCGATCCGTCCTGGCTCCAAGATCTTCATCCAACCCAAGCGGGGGCTAGACATCCACTGAAGAAGTCCAGAAGAGGGTCCAAAGTCTTCCTCCTATCCGGCAAGAAGAGGACATCCGGACCGGCAAACATCTTCTCCAAGCGGCATCTTCTATCTTCTTCCATCCGATGACGACCGGCTCCATCTTGAAGACCTCCAGCGCGGATCCATCCTCTTCTTCCGACGACTAGACGACGAATGACGGTTCCTTTAAGGGACGTCATCCAAGATGGCGTCCCTCGAATTCCGATTGGCTGATAGGATTCTATCAGCCAATCGGAATTAAGGTAGGAATTTTCTGATTGGCTGATGGAATCAGCCAATCAGAATCAAGTTCAATCCGATTGGCTGATCCAATCAGCCAATCAGATTGAGCTCGCATTCTATTGGCTGATCGGAACAGCCAATAGAATGCGAGCTCAATCTGATTGGCTGATTGGATCAGCCAATCGGATTGAACTATATTCTGATTGGCTGATTCCATCAGCCAATCAGAAAATTCCTACCTTAATTCCGATTGGCTGATAGAATCCTATCAGCCAATCGGAATTCGAGGGACGCCATCTTGGATGACGTCCCTTAAAGGAACCGTCATTCGTCGTCTAGTCGTCGGAAGAAGAGGATGGATCCGCGCTGGAGGTCTTCAAGATGGAGCCGGTCGTCATCGGATGGAAGAAGATAGAAGATGCCGCTTGGAGAAGATGTTTGCCGGTCCGGATGTCCTCTTCTTGCCGGATAGGAGGAAGACTTTGGACCCTCTTCTGGACTTCTTCAGTGGATGTCTAGCCCCCGCTTGGGTTGGATGAAGATCTTGGAGCCAGGACGGATCGGTGAACCTGGCATGGTGAAGACAAGGTAGGAAGATCATCAGGGGGGTAGTGTTAGGTTTATTTAAGGGGGGTTTGGGTTAGATTAGGGGTATGTGGGTGGTGGGTTGTAATGTTGGGGGGGGGGTATTGTATGTTTTTTTTTACAGGCAAAAGAGCTGAAATTCTTGGGGCATGCCCCGCAAAGGGCCCTGTTCAGGGCTGGTAAGGTAAAAGAGCTTGTAATATTTGTATTTTAGAATAGGGTAGGGAATTTTTTATTTTGGGGGGCTTTGTTATTTTATTAGGGGGCTTAGAGTAGGTGTAATTAGTTTAAAATTGTTGTAATATTTTTCTTATGTTTGTAAATATTTTATTATTTTCTGTAACTTAGTTCTTTTTTATTTTTTGTACTTTAGATAGTTTATTTAATTTTATTTATTTGTAGCAATTGTGTTTAATTAATTTATTGATAGTGTAGTGTTAGGTTAATTGTAGGTAATTGCAGGTAGTTTATTTAATTATTTTATTGATAGGGTAGTGTTAGGTTTAATTATATCTTAGGTTAGGATTTATTTTACAGGTAAATTTGTAATTATTTTAACTAGGTAACTATTAAATAGTTCTTAACTATTTAATAGCTATTGTACCTGGTTAAAATAATTACAAAGTTGCCTGTAAAATAAATATTAATCCTAAAATAGCTATAATATAATTATAATTTATATTGTAGCTATATTAGGATTTATTTTACAGGTAAGTATTTAGCTTTAAATAGGAATTATTTATTTAATAAGAGTTAATTTATTTCGTTAGATAAAAATTATATTTAACTTAGGGGGGTGTTAGTGTTAGGGTTAGACTTAGCTTTAGGGGTTAATACATTTATTAGAATAGCGGTGAGCTCCGGTCGGCAGATTAGGGGTTAATAATTGAAGGTAGGTGTCGGCGATGTTAGGGAGGGCAGATTAGGGGTTAATACTATTTATGATAGGGTTAGTGAGGCGGATTAGGGGTTAATAACTTTATTATAGTAGCGCTCAGGTCCGCTCGGCAGATTAGGGGTTAATAAGTGTAGGTAGGTGTCGGCGACGTTGTGGGGGGCAGATTAGGGGTTAATAAATATAACATAGGGGTCGGCGATGTTAGGGGTAGCAGATTAGGGGTACATAGGGATAACGTAGGTGGCGGCGATTTGCGGTCGGAAGATTAGGGGTTAATTATTTTAAGTAGCTTGCGGCGACGTTGTGGGGGGCAAGTTAGGGGTTAATAGATATAATACAGGGGTCGGCGGTGTTAGGGGCAGCAGATTAGGGGTACATAAGTATAACGTAGGTGGCGGTCGGCAGATTAGGGGTTAAAATTTTTAATCGAGTGGCGGCGATGTGGGGGGACCTCGGTTTAGGGGTACATAGGTAGTTTATGGGTGTTAGTGTACTTTAGGGTACAGTAGTTAAGAGCTTTATAAACCGGCGTTAGCCAGAAAGCTCTTAACTCCTGCTATTTTCAGGCGGCTGGAATCTTGTCGTTAGAGCTCTAACGCTCACTGCAGAAACGACTCTAAATACCGGCGTTAGGAAGATCCCATTGAAAAGATAGGCTACGCAAATGGCGTAGGGGGATCTGCGGTATGGAAAAGTCGCGGCTGTAAAGTGAGCGTTAGACCCTTTAATCACTGACTCCAAATACCAGCGGGCGCCCAAAACCAGCGTTAGGAGCCTCTAACGCTGGTTTTGACGGCTACCGCCGAACTCTAAATCTAGGCCTGTGACTGGCTGTCACAGTGATTGTATACACAGTAATTGTTATTTTTGACAGTTACTGTACTTCTGCTGGATAGTCTCACATGCTGGCTTCCAGCAGCAGCATTAAATACACACTGATTGCAGCGTGTATATCATGAATGGAGGCACCTCACTGACAGAGATGGGATCCTCCATTCCACTATTTCTGCACTGCCGCACTCCTGAAACATGCAGAAATAATGCATTTGAGGCTGTTCACTGAACTTTATTTATTCTGTTTGCCAATAAACAAAGATGTGACTTTGCCCCCCGTAGAATCTTTATACTGTGCATACTATGCCAAAATTGATGTTTAGAAGAGTTTCAGAACAATGCTGATTTATGGGAATATCTTTGCACATATATTTATAGGCATAGTCATAAACGTTATCAGAATTTTAAGAAGAGGTTTTTGAGGCCTCAAATATCTTCTTGGAGTTATATTTATAATAGAGCCCTTCAGCACCTGATCACAATTAGGAGATTGAAATTGCATGTGCATAGTTAAATCATTTGACCCACATGGCAAAGGTAACTGGCTGAGGCCTTTCTGGGTGTTCACTGTTCTATCCCTTAGAGTTGTGTTTCTCAACTACGGTCCTTAAGTACCCCCAACAGGCCAGGTTTTCATTATAGCTGAACCGGTGCACAGGTGAAGTAATCAGCTGATCAATAACTATGGTTATTAACCTGCTTTCATTGATTAGCTGATTATTTCACTTGTGCACTGGTTCAGCTATAATGAAAGCCTGCCCTGTGGGGGGTACTTGAGTACCGCGATTGAGAAACAATGCCTTAGAGTCTGTAAGATAAGCCGGCCCTGTGGTGATGCCCAATACATAGTCACACAGAAATATTCAGCTGGAATTTATGTATCATGGGATGTTCAGGATCATTTTAGGGCTCCTATTGGCACATACATGCAACGATAACATATTACCATATGTGTTTTACTATAGAACTGATTTTCTGCTCTATAGATTATTTTTAGGACAAAAAAGTGCCACTTTAAAGAAAATTAGTAAAATTATAATTTGAAAACACAAACAGAACAAAAAACAAATAGGGAGGAGCAATGTAGTATTTGCACTAAACTAAAACTGTACTTTCTATACTGTGTGTAATGGAAAGATTTGCTTATTAAAATCATCCCTTAAGATGATGCATTATTTTGCGGAGCCAATATACAGTATATAGATCATTTTAAAAAAAGCACACGCAGAAAAGAAATGACTCAAAACCTGTTGATGCTGCAGTAAAATAAAGCAGATAACATGACTTACATTGACTATAGCCTCTTTTGTCTGCGCCATGTCAGAGATTACTCCATCTGTAATAATCAGCAAAATAAAATACTGGGAGCCGTCCTTTACTGAAGAAGCATATCTAGGGATTAAAAGAACAATTCTTAATAAAGCAAGACAAACACAGCAGAACAATGTCTGATATAAAAGGAAAATGAAGCTCTGTAAGCATTCAGCTGTGCAATTAAGTGTCAGCGGTAAAAAACAAGTAAAGCATTGATTTTGCTTTAGTCTATGAATTATTGGTCACATTTAGAATTATATTTTTTTTACTAACAAGGGCTTTTGTTATATCAAAACAGTAAAGTAGTATATAAGCTGACTTGTGATGTGCAATTATTAAAAACAGTTAAGCATTACAAGGTGCATATATACATAGGACCCCATGTATAAATTAGCGGACATGCAAGGTGCATTCTTAAAGGGACAGTCAACACTAAAATTGTTATTGTTTAAAAAGATAGATAACGCCTTTACTACCCATTCCCCGGCTTTGCACAACCAGCATTGTTATATTAATATACTTTATAACATTCAAACCGCTAAATTTCTGCCTGTTTCTAAGCCACTACAGACAGCCTCTTATCACGTTTTTTTATTTGCTTTTCACAACAGGAGACTGCTAGTTAATGTGGGCCATATAGATAGCATTGTGCTCACGCCAATAAAGTTGTGGCAGACACTGCACTAATTGGCTTAAATGCAAGTCAATAGATAATAAATAAAAAGTCATGTGATCAGAGGGCTGTCAAAAGAAGCTTAGATACAAGGTAATCACAGAGGTTAAAAGTATATTAATAAAACCATGTTGGCTGTGCAAAACCGGGGAATGGGTAATAAAGGGATTATCTGTCTTTTTAAACAACATTTTTTGAGCTGACTGTCCCTTTAAGAACCTGTCTGCCCATCTTTGGTGCAAATGGGAAACTGTACACCCGCTGATCAGATGTCTTATTGCAACACCGCCTCCTGCTTTTGTGTGACCAATCCCGTAAGAGCATCACCTGCCAATCACCCCAGACAAGCATGTTTGAGGTGTTTTATGTCTGCCACCTCAGAAGTGGAGGAGAGGGTAAAAAGCAGCAGTCAGACGACCGCTCCCTCTCACATTGCAGAAAGCAGGCTCAAGCATGCAAGGGCTCGAAGGCAGCATCCGCTAATTAATAAATTGAGCCCATAGACTTAAAAGCATGCATATCAAATACACACACAGAGGGAAGGAAAAAAGCACAGTGCCCAGAGAGGGGCACAAACTGTGTGCATGGCATTAGTGCAATATGAGGAAATGAGGGGTCAATGCTGGGAGCTATAATGCTGCTTCTGCACCTTAGGATGTTTACATTTTCTTGTAAAGAGCACACACATGTTTAACTAGGGCACCAATTACAATCCATTAGAATTCCCTTGGGAAAAAATGTATTGCAGCTTGGGTGATCTTTTTTGTAAGCCATTCCAGTAAGCCTCTAAATGTCTCATTATGATTATTTTTTTCCCCAGTAATTTTTATTCAAGTAGTACAACTCAACTGTAATTTTAATATTTGTGCTTTTCTAAATGGAATTGTGCATCCTTAAAATGCAACCTTAAAAACACATTTTATTTCCCTTTTTCTTTTCTGCCCCATGCAGCAATGTTACCTGAAGACCCTCCTCTTCCTGTCTTTTTAATGTAAACTTATCATTAAAGGGACATTAAACCCAATTTTTTTTCTTTCATTATTCAGATAGAGAATATAATTTTAAACAACATTCAAATTTACTTCTATTATCTAATTTACTTCATTCTTTAGAAATAGCAATGCACATGGGTGAGCCAATCACACAAGGCATCTATGTGCAGCCACCAATCAGCAGCTTCTGAGCCTATCTAGATATGCTTTTCAGCAAAGAATATCAAGAGAATGAAGCAAAATAGATAATAGAAGTAAATTAGAAAGTTGTTTAAAATGACATGCTCTTTCTAAATCATGAAAGAAAAATTGTGGGTTTAATGTCCCTTTAAGACATGGGCAGCTGTAGCCTACAGCCCTAGATAATAAAACAGGATTGTACCACATCTACCAGAATGCAGCAGTTGAAGCCAGCCAATTAGATCTCTGGTCAGCTATCACTAACATTTCCTATGTCTCCAAATCTGTGTGTGCACTGTGACATAGAGATTCCTTTTGGAGATACAAATACACAGAGTAGTCAAGTGTTATGTTCTCCCTCTATTCTTCTAATGATTTATTGAAGTTATATATTCTCTTTTTAAATATTAGCAATTACTAAAATTGACAAACTGTTTATTAAATAACATTTTTTATTGAGGTTTTCATACAATGACAGAGAAAATAAGGTTACAGAATGTTGTCAGACCAAGATATTGCCTTGTTTCAAAAATCACAGTGTACAAATAATGACTTGCAAGTCAAATATATATATTGAGATGAATTAGGTGTAAGGAATCTACATCCGTTTCCCTTTAGGACCAGCCTGTCACACTGCTGTGAGATAAACCAACCCACTCCCCTATTTAAGTGCTACGCTGATGTTAACCAGATGCTTTGTTATTTTGTTTCCAAGCAAGGAACACAGCCAGATAGTGCTCTCTCTTATCGAGGTTCACTATTCCTCTCTAACTCCTGGATTATAATTGAATTTGCCATTTCGTAATTTAAGGACTTCCATACTAACTTACTTGACAGTCTGCATAGCATCTGTTGCGGACATTCCCCAAAGTCTATTTTTGGATTCATAAGAATGCAGATTCTTCTACTTCTGCGCAGGAACTTTCACTTGGCTCATATAAGTTTTCCTCCACGGACTTACCAAACTCATCTATCTTTTTCCTTCTCTCCTTCTGAGGTAATAGCTGCCATCATCGGGACTGGTTTAACCACTCCGTATCACGGAGTTCTGTCACGCCCACTGGTAACCGTCATCATCCTAGAAATCTGTGCATGGAACACAGAACGCCCTCCTATGTCATCTCTATCGCAGACCGGTTTACTACAGCAGCAGACAAACCTACTCTTAGTCAAGCTCGCCCACAGCCTCATTAGAATACTTCACAGAGTTACAATACGGAGGTACACTTCTTATATCAGACATCCTTGTTGGATATTAAATCAAGTTTGTAGTAGTTGGTACGAGTGACTCATTATACTAAACAACAAGTTGTTCATGTTACGCTTGCTGTCTCATAAGTTACAATGTATTAAAGGGACAGTTCACCCAAAAAACGTTCTCCCCTTTAAATTATTCCCAATGATCCTTTTAACCTGCTCCTTTACTCATGTTTCAGCATTTGAAATAGCTGATTCAGCTTGTGGTTTCCCAACCTATACTGAAAGTTTTGATACTGGCGTATACGCTATTGACGAGCCTAAATAAACACAGCCAGCAGAAGAGATTACACTCTCAGTGGGGGGCATGATAGTGAAGTAATAAAATGATCATTTTCCATTGTTCTCTCTAAGTATTGAGCTTTGGTTTTCTAGACAAATACTGTATAAGATAAGGAAGCAAGTCTGTGTACATAAAAGTGATAACATAATGAGATCAGATATAACCTGAAGCTCAACCCATTGTAATAGGCTGGGGTTTCAAAGCACAAATCAGCTACTTCATATACACAAATAAACCCGAAAATGCAATTTCTCAAATATTTTATACTCTGCAGTTGGTATAACAAGTCATTGACAATACATTTATGGAAAAACAATTTTACAGTGTACTGTCCCTTTAACTTCACTGAAGCAGATACAGATCTTATGCTGTTCATCTGATCTAATGGCAAGTGATACATTTATCTAGTATCCTCTGCAGTTGGAATCCACATTATTAACGAACCTAATTCAAATCAAGGTTGACCATTACATTAGGTAATAGTGGGCAACCAAGCGTCAATAATAAGATGAAGTACACATAAATGGAACCTCTTTATTCTTAAAGGTGATAGAATTGATGTAACCACATTACTGACCTCTAATGGGCCAGATAGGGGGATAAATGGATGGTAAATGGTAGTAACGAGGAGGACACTCTTGGGCCACTTAATAAGAAATGGGGTAAATCAGCAGGCAAGAGCTGCTTTAAAGGGAGGGGAGGGGGGACGTGTCTGGGTATTTTAGAAATATAAGAATGTTATTATTATATGGCTTAGTAGGAAACAGATCTCTCTTGGGCTCACTATATACTTAATGGAATGGAGGAGAAGATGGCTGACAAATAAAAACAACTTTCTATTATTCTAGGCGTCTATTCCGTGCTAGCATGGCTGTTGTCTGGACACCCCCCCCCCCTCCCCCCCCGCCTTTTATTAAACTTTGAATATTATTATGTTTTTTAGAAAGGCAAAAGGCTACGATTTTTTTCAAATCTAGTAAAAATGCTCTGAAAACTTCTGAATAGTTTTCAGATTATTACAGCAAATCAAATATAACTTGATTTCCTTTCAATATTTTCATGTTTATCTGAATGCATCTTAACCTTTTAGAAATCAGAGAGGACATCAACGCTGTGCTAGGCAAAGTGTTGCAGCATTTGGTGGCAGAGAAGAGGTTAAAGCAACTTGTATGTTGCTAAACATTTTTCTATAAACTTAAGAGGTTTTTAATTAAAATAAACAAATTGGATTTTAGCATTTTAAAAATAGATGAACTTATAGGGGTTGGAAAAAAAAGTGATTTTAAGATATAAAACTGAGAAGCACTAGTTGTAGCTTACTCTAATCAACAAAAATACATGAATTACTGAATAAATGTCTAATTTCTGTATTAAAACAATGCAAAACAAGAACTTATTAACAACTTATTGGTTATGGAAATGGCAGAACATTCTGAAACACCAACTTAAAACTTCACCAGTCGCCACTGGTCACAAAACTCCTGAATTAAAGGTAATAAGTCCCCTCTGTATCTAAAATATCCTTCCCTGCTCTCTCTTTTCAATAACTGCCCCTTTGTCTCCTGATCACCTGTATAGTAGATCCCCTAACTGTCCCAGATCTTGCAGGGTTATCACAGGTTGAATGAGTGTTCTTCCACCCATGGCTGTAAATGTTAGGGTGTAGAGAAGAAAACAAAGGGTCTACATAAGGGTCTCACTCTTTATATTAGCTGGTAAATAAGGAATATTTGCATTCTATTAGGGTAGATAAGATGAAAACGGATTGCATTGTGGATGAGTATGACAAGTTATATTGGCTTAATCCTACAGTTATAACTAATGATAAATAAAATGTTACAATGCCATTTCTCGTACATCCATACACAAAACACACATATGCAAGTATTGTCGATGGACAATCTAACTGATCATTTTCTTCATCTAACAAAAATTTCTTCCCTCAGAATTATGGTTGCACTGTAGTTTTAAAGGCGTACAATAGTCACAATTGGGGCGCGATTAAATATACGGCGCAGGCTTCGGCGCAAGCGTGGAAACTCGCGCCGCCCGTAATTTCAACTTGCACATCGGGGTATTACATATACTGCTCCGTTAGATGCTAAACTGGCGTAAGTAGGACAAACTGGCGATCTTCTGAAATGTTCACAAATACACATTTTAGTCGTCGCAAGTAACTTATGCCAGTATTATGTCAACGAAAAAATGTCAATAAAGAGTAGTTTTATGCAAATTAGGTTAACACTCGTAAAAATTAAACCGGAATTCAGATAAAATGCGACACGTCATTGCGCTATTCAAATTCATATATAAACCCATGCGCAGCCGCCATTCTTTTTCAGTGTGTTGTTGAGCTACAACACACTACACTGGAGTGGAGGAGAGAGGCGCAAACAGAGGAGTTAGTTAGGTCTCATTGTTGTTGAGTAAGCTTGTACACTTACACATATTCTTACATATTGCACACATTGAATACATACATACATACATATACTAATACACCACACTTTTTTTTCTAACACCTCACACATATTTTATTTGATTTTTACAGTGTGATAGGCTGAGTGTTTGGTTGTGATTGTGTGTGATTGAACTGGGAGTGTGAGTGTGTGTAGTTTGATTTAGTGTGAGGATGGCAGGGAGAGGTAGGATGAAAGGGAGGAGGGGATGAGGGAAGAGGAGTGGCAGGGATAGGAGTATTGGAGAGGGCAGGAAGAGCAGTGGGGTCCCCATCAGGGAGTAAGTGGAGTGGGGAGAGGGAGAGCCAGAAGGGATGATCGGAGGGGAGATGCCCGAGAGCCCCAGAGAGCAGGCACATCTAGGAGAGGGACAGAGGGTGCACATGGGGACAGAAGGGGGGAGGAGGGAGAGGATAGGGAGGAACCCACACCAGGGACATCACAGGGAGGAAGCCAAGTGGCCATGGAGGATGAGAGGCTGAGATGTCCCAACTTCCCATTTGCTGAAAATGTTGCCCTTGTCCAGGCCATCATGAACAATTACAGTGCCCTCTTCGGGCAGGAGAAGGGCAAAGGCATTGCCAAAAAGAGAAAAACTGCATGGTTGGCGGTAGAGGATGCTGTCAACAGTGTGGCCCCACAGAGGAGGAATGTTGAGGGCCTGAAAAAGCGCTGGAATGACTGCAAGAGGCGGGTCAAAGAAAAGATGGGGCAGGAATCTATGCACCAGAAGGGAACAGGCGGTGGGCCAGCCCTGAATATAGAGTATAACACCTGGCAGGAGATGATATGCAGGTCCCTGAGTATCACAGCAGTCTGTGGACTTCCAGGGGCTCGTGAATCAGGGGCTGCAACCACAGCACATCATGCTGGTGAGTAACATCCCACACACCAGTATTATATGTATTTGAGATATAACATCCTTTAATATCACACATTCATGTACACAATGAGGAGCATGGTATTTGGCGTACTAACAAAAACATCTACAAATATACTTGACATTACTGCCACTTAACATAATGCAATTAATGATATGAGGTGTAATAGTGCAATACTAACATGTCTCAGAGTAACACAGGCCACAAGCCACATGTAGAGTTTTCATTGAATGGACACATAACTATTGTGTGAAACACATCCCTGTATACTGCTCATATTCAAATCAATCAGAAAACAACTCACAATGTGCACATGCATGTTATAGAGTTTGACATGAGAATCAGTATAGGCCCTAGCATGTATCAATGTACATTGTATGCCCACATGGACATATATCTGACTGTACTAATCCCTCTCATCCTTTGACTCCTCCCCAGAACCTCCTGTCATGAGGATACAAACATCCATGCCACCACCACCACCAGTCTTCAGGCAACCGCAAGAACAGTATGCTCCCAGGCATGAGCATGGTTGGATGGCTTCAGTTGAGGACTCGGGAGTGATGCCACCACCATTGCCATATGACCCCTAGCAGGGATTCCTGGCCAGAGGAATAGCCTTCCTTTGGCTTTGAGGGGGAGCCAAGACAGCTACAAAGGGTCCATGTATTTACCCCCCCCCACAAAACAATCTCATGTCAGTCATGGATTTTACCCACAGACTATGTCACAAGAAGTGCCAATTGGAGGGGCTGAGTGGTCACACACTGGTCATCAGTGGGACTATCAATCAATCATGAGAGCTCCACCATCCTCATCACTTGGACGAGCTCCACCATCCTCATCACTTGGACGGGCTCCACCATCCTCATCACTTGGACGAGCTCCACCATCTGCAGATGTAAATATAGCAGAAACTACAGCTGCACCTTAAGCACCATCAGATGCAGCTGAACCTGCCCCACAAGAACCATCAGATGCAGCTGAACCTGCCCCACAAGGACCAGCAGATGCAGCTGACCCTGCCCCACAAGAACCATCAGATGCAGCTGAACCTGCGCCACAAGAACCATCAGATGCAGCTGAACCTGCCCCAAAAGAACCATCAGATGCAGCTGAACCTGTCCCACAAGAACCATCAGATGCAGCTGAACCTGCCCTACAAGAACCATCAGATGCAGCTGAACCTGCCCCGCAAGCAACTAGAAGCCCTGCTGCTCAAGAGCCTGTGGATGCTTTGTATTCTCCCCTGGGTGAGGAATACATTGCACTCCAGAGGAGGCTCATAACAAGCACCGAGCGCATACAAAGAGGCCAAGAGAGGTTCTTCAGGAACCAAGAGAGGTTCATCAGGAGCCAAGAGAGGATACAACAACGTAGCATAGAGTTGCAGAGGGACATGGCAGCATTGTTAAGTGCAAGTGTTCGGAACCAGTCACAGATGATGCAAATTCTGTCTGATATGCAGATGGACAATAGATGGAGATAACAAAATCAACTCTCGGGTGTGTTGGTTGAGCACTTTAAACACCAGCAGGACACTGCCTCCAGCCTATCATCTGTGGCCAGCACACCAGCAGAAACACCAGAATCTTCTAAAACAAGGAAATCCACTGCAGGCACCTCAGCTCCCTCATCCAAGAAGCCAAAAAAATATATATATATTATTATAGTTCACCATAAACCTTGTCCTCTGTTATTTACCATGTAATTGTCATACACATCCATGTAAGGTGTGTTCTATTACACTAATATTGTTAAAACATATAATATGACCAGTGTGGAAATGGCAATAAACAGGTAATATTATAATGTTTATGACATATTCTTGTACTATAACTCACATCCACAATAGTTGTTTATGAAGGGTACATATAGTAATATTCCCTTCTAAGATGTAAATCAATGTATCTCACATCCAATATAAATTAACACATGGGTATATACTGTATAATACTGATGTTACTGATAGGTGTGCATTATCAGGTGTTTTAAGGCTGCAGGTGAGAGGTTGTGTTGTTTGTGATTGGTTTGACACAATTGCAAACAGGCGGCCTTAAATGTCCTATAAATTATCATATGAGCCATCCTAGATTTAGATTTCATCTAAGAATACCAAGAGAACAAAGCAAAATTGGTGTTCGAATTAAATTGGAAAGTTGTTTGAAATGACATGCCCTATTTGAAACAAGAAGGTTTTCTTTGTACTGGACTGTCCCATTACTGTATATACTTTAGCATCATTGCCAAGCTGTGTTAACAGTAAAATACATTACACTCCCAGTGGGTTCTAAAGAGATAAAGGTAATACAAATATGATTTCCCATTGTTCTCTCCAAGTATTGATGATTGTTTTAAGAACAAATAAGAAAGTAAGAAATATAGTAAAGAAGCAAGTATATGTGCACAATGTGATAAAGTAATGAGATCTGATTATACCTACAAGCTCAATGCATTTGATTAAGTTGTGGCAAATACAACATCAGCTATTTCAAATACACAAATAAAGCTTAAAAAAAATCTCATAGTATTCTGTCCCTTCAACTATTTGAGATGCTGCTTCAATGCATGTGTTTGTTAAGGCTTCCAGGGAGTTATGTTGGTTTTTTAGTCAGTGCAAGGGTTGCTGCGCCTGCAATTAGTGGCGAGATGAAAATGGAGTAGATTTTCTGAATTCTGCGGGCGTAAGTCCTCACGCTGTATATTGGATACCAAATTGCACGGCTGTTCTATGTTAATCTATGGGAGAAAAAAATACGGACGACGGGTGAAATATACGCGCGTAATGGGGCCCTTGATCTGTACATGAGTGCATTTAAATTTGTAATAAAATATTTTTGTAAACACTCTCTTTGTTTCATAACAAATGAAAACATTTTTTTAAACGTTTGAAATCTGCTCTGTCATATACATTACATATATGTTTGTAGAACCATATCCCTTAAATTGGGCCATTAATACCAATGTCTTATATATGTATATCCAAACCATTCATAGTCATTTAAACTTCAAGCAAATATGTTATATTTAGAGTTGTTAGAAAACCTAACAGCATTATATGCTCGTAAGCATTTCATTTCTTATTCTCCCAGTGTTTATATTAGTTTTTATTTAAAGAACATTCATTGTTTGTATTCCCTCACAGCTTGCAGTTGACATGGTGACAGGACATAGTTTATATTGTTCATTTAAAGTCACACAGAAGAGCATGATTCTAAACCTGACATTCTATACAAAGAACGTTCCAGCTTTTAAAAACATAATTTCTATGCAGTTTTTAAGGTTTACAATATACTTTTATAGGGGCACTACATTATGGCATAAACAGTAAACATTATAATACTTTTGTGTGCCACATGTATAGAATTTTACAATAAAAAATGTTTATGGATAAATGTATTAAGGTGGGTTACCAGCTTATTCGGCTCTGTGGAGCAGGCCTGCATAAGCGAGCCTGTCCCACAAATTTAAGAAGCTAAAACCGCTTCTTTTTTTCTTCTCCACCACCTCAGAATTGGCAGAATCAATCGCCCGACACTCGCAAGATCAATTGCTCGACACTCGCAAGATCAATCGCTCGACAATCCTCTTGTTCCATGCTAAATTTCGCCCTGCAATGAAACATCGCAAGTGGCAATTGCAAGCGGACAGGTTCACTCCTTGCAACTTGTCCACCTTCAGGGATAATAAATATACCCCTTATATTTGGCAATCTTTAATGTACAAACATGAGAATCTAGAAAACAGTAATGTTTATTTAATTAACTAACGGCTAGATTTAGAGTTCTGCGGCCAAAGGGGTGCGTTAGCTACCCATGCTTTTTTTCTCCCGCACCTTTTAAATACCGCTGGTATTTAGAGTTCACAGAATGGCTGCGTTAGGCTCCAAAAAGGGAGCGTACAGGTATATTTACCGCCACTGCAACTCTAGATACCAGCGATGCTTAAGGACGCGGCCAGCTTCAAAAACGTGCTCGTGCACGATTCCCCCATAGAAAACAATGGGGCCATTTGAGCTGAAAAACACCTGCAAAAAAGCAGCGTTCAGCTCCTAACGCAGCCCCATTGTTTTCTATGGGGAAACACTTCCTACGTCTGCACTATGTACATGTACTCCGAGTCTAAACACCCCTAACCTTACACTTATTAACCCCTAATCTGCCGCCCCCACTATCGCTGACACCTGCATATTTTTTTTAACCCCTAATCTGCCGCTCCGTACACCGCCGCTACCTACATTATACCTATGTACCCCTAATCTGCTGCCCCCAACACCGCCGACCCCTATATTATATTTATTAACCCCTAATCTGCCCCCCACAACGTTGCCTCCACCTACCTACAATAATTAACCCCTAATCTGCCGACCGAACCGCACCGCTACTATAATAAATTTATTAACCCCTAATCCGCCTCACTCCCGCCTCAATAACCCTATAATAAATAGTATTAACCCCTAATCTGCCCCCCCTAACATCGCCGACACCTAACTTCAAACATTAACCCCTAATCTGCCGACCGGAGCTCACCGCTATTCTAATAAATGTATTAACCCCTAAAGCTAAGTCTAACCCTAACCCTAACCCCCCCCTAAATTAAATATAATTTTTATCTAACGAAATAAATTAACTCTTATTAAATAAATGAATCCTATTTAAAACTAAATACTTACCTGCAAAATAAACCCTAATATAGCTACAATATAAATTATAATCATATTGTAGCTATTTTAGGATTAATATTTATTTTACAGGCAACTTTGTATTTATTTTAACCAGGTACAATAGCTATTAAATAGTTAATAACTATTTAATAGTTACCTAGTTAAAATAATTACAAAATTACCTGTAAAATAAATCCTAACCTAAGTTACAATTAAACCTAACACTACACTATCAATAAATTAATTAAATAAAATGCCTACAATTATCTACAATTAAACCTAACACTACACTATCAATAAATTAATTAAATACAATACCTACAAATAACTACAATTAAATAAACTAACTAAAGTACCAAAAATAAAAAAGAACTAAGTTACAAAAAATAAAAAAATATTTACAAACATTAGAAAAATATTACAACAATTTTAAACTAATTACACCTTCTCTAAGCCCCCTAATAAAATAACAAAGCCCCCCAAAATAAAAAAATGCCCTACCCTATTCTAAATTAAAAAAGTTCAAAGCTCTTTTACCTTACCAGCCCTTAAAAGGACCTTTTGTGGGGCATGCCCCAAAGAATTCAGCTCTTTTGCCTGGAAAAAAAAACATACAATACCCCCCCCAACATTACAACCCACCACCCACATACCCCTAATCTAACCCAAACCCCCCTTAAATAAACCTAACACTAAGCCCCTGAAGATCTTCCTACCTTATCTTCACCTCGCCGGGTATCACACCGATCCATCCTGGCTCCGAAATCTTCATCCAAGCCCAAGCGGGGGCTGGCGATCCATAATCCGGCGGCTGAAGAGGTCCAGAAGAGGCTCCAAAATCTTCATCCTATCCGGGAAGAAGAGGCGATCCGGACTGGCAACCATCTTGATCCAAGCGGCATCTTCTATCTTCATCCGATGAGGAACGGCTCCATCGTGAAGACCTCCAGCGCGGATCAATCTTCTTCTTCCGACGTCCAACTGAAGAATGAAGGTTCCTTTAAGGGACGTCATCCAATCAGAATCCTATCAGCCAATCGGAATTAAGGTAGGAAAATTCTGATTGGCTGATGGAATCAGCCAATCAGAATCAAGTTCAATCCGATTGGCTGATCCAATCAGCCAATCAGATTGAGCTCGCATTCTATTGGCTGTTCCGATCAGCCAATAGAATGCAAGCTCAATCTGATTGGCTGATCGGATCAGCCAATTGGATTGAACTTGATTCTGATTGGCTGATTCCATCAGCCAATCAGAATTTTCCTACCTTAATTCCGATTGGCTGATAGAATCCTATCATCTTGGATGACGTCCCTTAAAGGAACCTTCATTCTTCAGTTGGACGTCGGAAGAAGAAGATTGATCCGCGCTGGAGGTCTTCACAATGGAGCCGTTCCTTATCGGATGAAGATAGAAGATGCCGCTTGGATCAAGATGGTTTCCGGTCCGGATCGCCTCTTCTTCCCGGATAGGATGAAGACTTTGGAGCCTCTTCTGGACCTCTTCAGCTGCCGGATTATGGATCGCCAGCCCCAGCTTGGGCTTGGATGAAGATATCGGAGCCAGGACGGATCGGTGTGATACCCGGCGAGGTGAAGATAAGGTAGGAAGATCTTCAGGGGCTTAGTGTTAGGTTTATTTAAGGGGGGTTTGGGTTAGATTAGGGGTATGTGGGTGGTGCGTTGTAATGTTGGGGGGGTATTGTATGTGTTTTTTTTACAGGCAAAAGAGCTGAATTATTTGGGGCATGCCCCACAAAAGGTCCTTTTAAGGGCTGGTAAGGTAAAAGAGCTTTGAACTTTTTTTAATTTAGAATAGGGTAGGGCATTTTTTTTTATTTTAGGGGGGCTTTGTTATTTTATTAGGGGGCTTAGAGTAGGTGTAATTAGTTTAAAATTGTAATATTTTTCTTATGTTTGTAAATATTTTTTTATTTTTTGTAACTTAGTTCTTTTTTATTTTTTGTACTTTAGTTAGTTTATTTAAATGTATTTATTTGTAGGTATTGTATTTAATTAATTTATTGATAGTGTAGTGTTAGGTTTAATTGTAGGTAATTGGAGGTATTGTATTCAATTAATTTATTGATAGTGTAGTGTTAGGTTTAATTGTAACTTAGGTTAGGATTTATTTTACAGGTAATTTTGTAATTATTTTAACTAGGTAACTATTAAATAGTTATTAACTATTTAATAGCTATTGTACCTGGTTAAAATAATTACAAAGTTACCTGTAAAATAAATATAAATCCTAAAATAGCTACAATATAATTATAATTTATATTGTAGCTATATTAGGGTTTATTTTACAGGTAAGTATTTAGCTTTAAATAGGAATAATTTATTTAATAATAGTTAATTTATTTTGTTAGATTTAAATTATATTTAAGTTAGGGGGGTGTTAGTGTTAGGGTTAGACTTAGCTTTAGGGGTTAATACATTTATTATAGTAGCGGTGAGCTCCGGTCAGCAGATTAGGGGTTAATGCTTGAAGTTAGGTGTCGGCGATGTTAGGGAGGGCAGATTAGGGGTTAATACTATTTATTATAGGGTTATTGAGGCGGGAGTGAGACGGATTAGGGGTTAATAATTTTATTATAGTAGCGGTGCGGTCCGCTCGGCAGATTAGGGGTTAATAAGTGTAGGTAGGTGGCGGCGACGTTGGGGGGGGCAGATTAGGGGTTAATAAATATAATATAGGTGTCGGCGGTATTAGAGGCAGCAGATTAGGGGTACATAGGGATAACTTAGCTGGCGGCGGTGTAAGGAGCGGCAGATTAGGGATTAAAAAATGTAATAGAGTGGCGGCGATGTGGGGGGACCTCGGTTTAGGGGTACATAGGTAGTTTATGGGTGTTAGTGTACTTTAGTGCACAGTAGTTAAGAGCTTTATAAACCGGCGTTAGCCCAGAAAGCTCTTAACTCCTGGTTTTTTTCTGCGGCTGGAGTCTTGTCGTTAGATTTCTAACGCTCACTTCTGCCACGACTCTAAATACCAGCGTTAGAAAGATCCCATTGAAAAGATAGGATACGCAAATGGCGTAGGGGGATCTGCGGTATGGAAAAGTTGCGGCTGTAAAGTGAGCGTTAGACCCTTTCCTGACTGACTCCAAATACCAGAGGGTGGTAAAAACCAGCGTTAGGAGCCTCTAACACTGGTTTTGACGGCTACAGCCCAACTCTAAATCTAGCCGTAAGTTAACACCCCAAGTGCTATATGTATTCTTATACCAGCCATATGAAGCTTATTGTTAAATGTTTAGGTTTTCTGTGTGTGGAATTCTAAAAATAAATAAAAGTTCTAAGAGCAGAAATGGAAAATATACAATGATTTAACTAATGTGTTCTATTTTAAAACCAACTATTCTTTTATACAGGAAAAAAAATTAAAAGGTTTAAAACAAAACAAAAAAAAAACAAAAAGTGAATTTTGCATTATTCATAGTAATCGACTATGGGGTTGAATCCATTAGAAAAGTTTGTCTAATTATTTATCTACAAAAACTACCATAGACATTAATGGTGGTTTCCTGTAGAAAAACATTAGATACATTTTTATAAAGGATTGTGATCGATCCCTTTGAGAGCTTAGAGTGGCGTTATGGTCAAAAGTAAAATATGCACGAGTGCAATGACATTTTGAATAGAAGCATTTTTACAATACATTTGTATTAGCAAAAAATGTTGTTTATGTTATGACTATTTTAACTGTATACCCACATATGCTACAAGTGCGGCACCATAGTGATTTAGATAGTTGGTGGTAGCTTGTATGACACAAATGAAGTCATTGATAATATTATACAGACCACTGTTTGTTCTCTGAGCAAGTGTGGTTTTTGAATTCTGGAGCACGTTACTTATAGCATACATGCACATGCTGCTGAAACAGTAATAGCTTTTATTGTTTAAAAAATATCTATTATTCAAAGTGGAAATACACTCATGCACATTTCAATGTTGCCGAATATGACTGTATAACAACTAACGCATTGACTTCTTAACGTTTTGAAGGAATAATGTTCCCCTTCCTCTGGAACCACATTAACAAAGAGAAATAACAAGCGGATATAACCAACCCTAGTGCTTCTCATGGACCAAAACACTCTGCTTGTAGCGTACACAGCTAATGAAACCAGGCCAAACTCACAACTGTAAGGGTGGTGATGTGAGAATGCTTTCTTTGTATTTCACTAGAAAGGGCGTTTTGCTTATTTATAGGGACATGAAACTAAAAAAACATAATTTATGCTTACCTGATAAATTCCTTTCTTCTGTAGTGTGATCAGTCCACGGGTCATCATTACTTCTGGGATATTACTACTCCCCAACAGGAAGTGCAAGAGGATTCACCCAGCAGAGCTGCATATAGCTCCTCCCCTCTACGGCACTCCCAGTCATTCGACCAAGGACCAACGAGAAAGGAAAAGCCAAGGGTGAAGTGGTGACTGGAGTATAAATTAAAAAATATTTACCTGCCTTAAAAACAGGGCGGGCCGTGGACTGATCACACTACAGAAGAAAGGAATTTATCAGGTAAGCATAAATTATGTTTTCTTCTGTTAAGTGTGATCAGTCCACGGGTCATCATTACTTCTGGGATACCAATACCAAAGCAAAAGTACACGGATGACGGGAGGGATAGGCAGGCTCTTTATACAGAAGGAACCACTGCCTGAAGAACCTTTCTCCCAAAAATAGCCTCCGATGAAGCAAAAGTGTCAAATTTGTAAAATTTGGAAAAAGTATGAAGCGAAGACCAAGTTGCAGCCTTGCAAATCTGTTCAACAGAGGCCTCATTCTTGAAGGCCCAAGTGGAAGCCACAGCTCTAGTAGAATGAGCTGTAATTCTTTCAGGAGGCTGCTGTCCAGCCGTCTCATAAGCTAAACGAATTATGCTACGAAGCCAAAAAGAAAGAGAGGTAGCGGAAGCTTTTTGACCTCTCCTCTGCCCAGAGTAAATGACAAACAGAGAAGACGTTTGTCGAAATTCCTTAGTTGCCTGTAAGTAAAATTTTAGAGCACGGACTACATCCAGGTTGTGCAGTAGACGTTCCTTCTTTGAAGAAGGATTTGGGCATAAAGAAGGAACAACAATCTCTTGATTGATATTCCTGTTAGTAACTACTTTGGTAAGAACCCAGGTTTAGTACGCAGGACTACCTTATCCGAATGAAAAATCAAATAAGGAGAATCACAATGTAAGGCTGATAATTCAGAGACTCTTCGAGCCAAGGAAATAGCCATTAAAAATAGAACTTTCCAAGATAACAACTTTATATCAATGGAATGAAGGGGTTCAAACGGAACGCCCTGTAAAACATTAAGAACAAGGTTTAAACTCCATGGTGGAGCAACAGTTTTAAACACAGGCTTAATTCTGGCCAAAGCCTGACAAAAAGCCTGGACGTCAGGAACTTCTGACAGACGTTTGTGTAACAGAATGGACAGAGCTGAGATCTGTCCCTTTAATGAACTAGCAGATAAACCCTTTTCTAAACCTTCTTGTAGAAAAGACAATATCCTAGGAATCCTAACCTTACTCCAAGGGTAACCTTTGGATTCACACCAATATAGGTATTTACGCCATATCTTATGGTAAATCTTTCTGGTAACAGGTTTCCTAGCCTGTATTAAGGTATCAATAACTGACTCAGAAAATCCACGTCTTGATAAAATCAAGCGTTCAATTTCCAAGCAGTCAGCTTCAGAGAAGTTAGATTTTGATGTTTGAAGGGACCCTGTATCAGAAGGTCCTGTTTCAGAGGTAGAGACCAAGGTGGACAGGATGACATGTCCACCAGGTCTGCATACCAAGTCCTGCGTGGCCACGCAGGTGCTATTAGAATCACTGATGCTCTCTCTTGTTTGATTCTGGCAATCAATCGAGGAAGCAACGGGAAGGGTGGAAACACGTAAGCCATCCTGAAGTCCCAAGGTGCTGTCAGAGCATCTATCAGGACTGCTCCTGGATCCCTGGATCTGGACCCGTAACGAGGAAGCTTGGCGTTCTGTCGAGACGCCATGAGATCTATCTCTGGTTTGCCCCAACGTCGAAGTATTTGGGCAAAGACCTCCGGATGAAGTTCCCACTCCCCCGGATGAAAAGTCTGACGACTTAAGAAATCCGCCTCCCAGTTCTCCACTCCCGGGATGTGGATTGCTGACAGGTGGCAAGAGTGAGACTCTGCCCAGCAAATTATCTTTGATACTTCCATCATAGCTAGGGAGCTTCTTGTCCCTCCCTGATGGTTGATGTAAGCTACAGTCGTGATGTTGTCCGACTGAAACCTGATGAACCCCCGAGTTGTCAACTGGGGCCAAGCCAGGAGGGCATTGAGAACTGCTCTCAATTCCAGAATGTTTATTGGCAGGAGACTCTCCTCCTGACTCCATTGTCCCTGAGCCTTCAGAGAATTCCAGACGGCACCCCAACCTAGAAGGCTGGCGTCTGTTGTTACAATTGTCCAGTCTGGTCTGCTGAATGGCATCCCCCTGGACAGATGTGGCCGAGAAAGCCACCATAGAAGAGAATTTCTGGTCTCTTGATCCAGATTCAGAGAAGGGGATAAGTCTGAGTAATCCCCATTCCACTGACTTAGCATGCACAGTTGCAGTGGTCTGAGGTGTAAGCGTGCAAAGGGTACTATGTCCATTGCCGCTACCATTAAGCCGATTACCTCCATGCATTGAGCCACTGACGGGTGTTGAATGGAATGAAGGGTGCGGCAAGCACTTTGAAGTCTTGTTAGCCTGTCCTCTGTCAGGTAAATCTTCATTTCTACAGAATCTATAAGAGTCCCCAGGAAGGGAACTCTTGTGAGTGGAACGAGTGAACTTTTCTTTTCGTTCACCTTCCATCCATGTGACCTTAGAAATGCCAGCACTAACTCTGTATGAGACTTGGCAGTTTGAAAGCTTGAAGCTTGTATCAGAATGTCGTCTAGGTATGGAGCTACCGAGATTCCCCGCGGTCTTAGTACCGCCAGAAGAGCACCCAGAACCTTTGTGAAGATTCTTGGAGCTGTAGCCAATCCGAATGGAAGAGCCACAAACTGGTAATGCCTGTCTAGGAAGGCAAACCTTAGGTACCGATAATGATCTTTGTGAATCGGTATGTGAAGGTAAGCATCTTTTAAATCTACAGTGGTCATGTATTGACCCTCTTGGATCATAGGTAAAATTGTCCGAATAGTCTCCATCTTGAACGATGGAACTCTTAGGAATTTGTTTAGGATCTTTAAGTCCAGGATTGGTCTGAAAGTTCCCTCTTTTTTGGGAACCACAAACAGATTTGAGTAAAACCCCTGTCCCTGTTCCGATCGTGGAACTGGATGGATTACTCCCATTAACAAGAGCTCTTGTACGCAGCGTAGAAACGCCTCTTTCTTTGTCTGGATTGTTGACAATCTTGACAGATGAAATCTCTCTCTTGGAGGAGAGTATTTGAAGTCCAGAAGGTATCCCTGAGATATTATCTCTAGCGCCCAGGGATCCTGAACATCTCTTGCCCAAGCCTGGGCGAAGAGAGAAAGTCTGCCCCCCACTAGATCCGATCCCGGATCGGGGGCCCTCAATTCATGCTGTTTTAGGGGCAGCAGCAGGTTTCCTAGTCTGCTTGCCCTTGTTCCAGGACTGGTTAGGTTTCCAGCCTTGTCTGTAGCGAGCAACAGCTCCTTCCTGTTTTGGTGCAGAGGAAGTTGATGCTGCTCCTGCTTTGAAATTACGAAAGGAACGAAAATTAGACTGTCTAGTCTTGGCTTTGGCTTTGTCCTGAGGCAGGGCATGGCCTTTACCTCCTGTAATGTCAGCGATAATCTCTTTCAACCCGGGCCCGAATAAGGTCTGCCCTTTGAAAGGTATATTAAGCAATTTAGACTTAGAAGTAACATCAGCTGACCAGGATTTTAGCCACAGCGCCCTGCGTGCCTGAATGGCGAATCCTGAATTCTTCGCCGTAAGTTTAGTAAGATGTACTACGGCCTCCGAAATGAATGAATTAGCTAGTTTAAGGACTCTAAGCCTGTCCGTAATGTCGTCCAGAGTAGCTGAACCAATGTTCTCTTCCAGAGACTCAATCCAGAATGCCGCTGCAGCCGTGATCGGCGCAATGCATGCAAGGGGTTGCAATATAAAACCTTGTTGAACAAACATTTTCTTAAGGTAACCCTCTAACTTTTTATCCATTGGATCTGAAAAAGCACAGCTATCCTCCACCGGGATAGTGGTACGCTTAGCTAAGGTAGAAACTGCTCCCTCCACCTTAGGGACCGTTTGCCATAAGTCCCTTGTGGTGGCGTCTATTGGAAACATTTTTCTAAATATCGGAGGGGGTGAGAACGGCACACCGGGTCTATCCCACTCCTTAGTAACAATTTCAGTAAGTCTCTTAGGTATAGGAAAAACCTCAGTACTCGTCGGTACCGCAAAATATTTATCCAACCTACACATTTTCTCTGGTATTGCAACTGTGTTACAATCATTCAGAGCCGCTAACACCTCCCCTAGTAATACACGGAGGTTTTCCAGTTTAAATTTAAAATTTGAAATATCTGAATCCAGTCTGTTTGGATCAGAACCGTCACCCACAGAATGAAGTTCTCCGTCCTCATGTTCTGCCACCTGTGACGCAGTGTCTGACATGGCCCTAATATTATCAGCGCACTCTGTTCTCACCCCAGAGTGATCACGCTTACCTCTTAGTTCTGGTAATTTAGCCAAAACCTCAGTCATAACAGTAGCCATATCCTGTAATGTGATTTGTAATGGCCGCCCAGATGTACTCGGCGCTACAATATCACGCACCTCCCTCTGAGCGGGAGATGTAGGTACTGACACGTGAGGCGAGTTAGTCGGCATAACTCTCCCCTCGTTGTTTGGTGAAATTTGTTCAATTTGTACAGATTGACTTTTATTTAAAGTAGCATCAATACAGTTAGTACATAAATTTCTATTGGGCTCCACTTTGGCATTGCAACAAATGACACAGGTATCATCCTCTGAATCAGACATGTTTAACACACTAGCAAATAAACTTGCAACTTGGAAATACAATTCAATTAGAATAATATTAAAACGTACTGTGCCTTTAAGAAGCACAGAAGATCTATGACAGTTGAAAATTAATAAATTGAAACAGTTATAGCCTCAATCCTTGTAAACAACACAACTTTAGCAAAGGTTTAATCCCATTAGCAAAGATAACAAATTCTGAAAGCAGGAAACAAATTACAGAATAAACGTTTTTTATCTCAGTCAAACTATAATTCTCACAGCTCTGCTGAGAGAAATTACCTCCCTCAAAATAAGTTTTGAAGACCCCTGAGCTCTGTAGAGATGAACCGGATCATGCAGGGAATACAATGAGTTGCTGACTGAAATATTTGATGCATAGTAAAAGCGCCAAAAAACGGCCCCTCCCCCTCACACACAGCAGTGAGGGAGAACAGAAACTGTCAGAAAAACAGATTAAGCAACTGCCAAGTGGAAAAATAGTGCCCAAACATTTATTCACACAGTACCTCAGCAAATGAAAACGATTTTACATTCCAGCAAAAACGTTAAACATAATCTCTAGTTATTAAACAGCTTTATGTATTTCTTACAGTGTAATTCTAGTGAAGTACCATTCCCCAGAATACTGAAGTGTAAAGTATACATACATGACATTATATCGGTATGGCAGGATTTTCTAATCAATTCCATTGTCAGAAAATAAAAACTGCTACATACCTCTATGCAGATTCATCTGCCCGCTGTCCCCTGATCTGAAGTTTACCTCACTCCTCAGATGGCCGAGAACAGCAATATGATCTTAACTACTCCGGCTAAAATCATAGCAAAACTAGATTCTTCTTCAAACTCTGCCAGAGAGGTAATAACACACTCCGGTGCTATTTTAAAATAACAAACTTTTGATTGAAGATATAAAACTAAGTATAATCACCATAGTCCTCTCACACATCCTATCTAGTCGTTGGGTGCAAGAGAATGACTGGGAGTGACGTAGAGGGGAGGAGCTATATGCAGCTCTGCTGGGTGAATCCTCTTGCACTTCCTGTTGGGGAGGAGTAATATCCCAGAAGTAATGATGACCCGTGGACTGATCACACTTAACAGAAGAAATGTTCTCTATATCATCTAAAAGGTTATGTTTGACAATTAATTGCATTTTTTTTGTTGTTGGAAAAATGGATGTTAGTGTGTTGAATAAGCCAGCCAATGGGCAAGATCACACACTTCCTGTTAGTTTGACTTCAGTTTTGGACAGCTTTTAATTTTTTAAATATTTATGGCCAGATTACAAGTGGAGCAGTATTTAACGCTCCCGCTCATGCACTAACTCCGCTAGAAGTAAGCTTTTTGAGCACTTCGGGTAGAGCTCGTATTACAAGTTGAAAGTAAAATGTTTTCGCTTGTGCGTTCACCTGTTGCACGCAAAAAGCCGATCTTAGAATATTATGGGTGCGTTATTATATTCACCTATAAAAGTCAATAAAGCAAAAAAAAGAGAAAAACAAACTAACACCCTACTCGCACACAAACTCGAGTTTTCTGAAGTGTGCTATACTGACATGAAAATTTGAATATTTCACATTCTAATGTTCTTCATATAGCAGAATATGTTCTATTTATTCTCATATAATAATAGATATTTCTACATATATCTGATGGTATTTTGGTACAATATATATATATATCTATACATATATATATATGTATATATATACTGTATATATCTATATACACACACAATAATATATAGGTATAGATAAATACACACATACACACACATATATATATATTTATATATATATATATATATATATATATATATATATACTGTATATACAGTACTGTGCAAAAGCCTTAGGCCATTATATTTGTTGTTTTAGCAAAGTTTTAATGACCATCCATATTGTTTTGGCAGTCTCTTTATAAAGATACAAATATACAAACTCCATAATACTCTTTTACACTGATCTTCATTCCATTCTTTGTGTGCTTTAGCATATTGTAACCTTTTCACCCTGTTCCCCTTCCGAAAAAGTGGTTTCTTGGCTGCCACCCTTCCACAAAGACTATTCCTGATCAAGCTTCTTTGGACTGTAGAAGGGTCAACTTGGCATCTTGATGAAGCTTCCAGATGCTAATCCATGTCCTTGCTGAACTTCTTTCTGTCTCTCAAAGAAGAAACTCTATGAAACTTCTCAGCAGATTTTAAAAGTTTTCTTGGCCTTCTAGTCTTTTTTTCTGTCATTGACCTCTCCTGATTCTTCAAATTTCTTTATAACAGCTTGAGTACCACATCTTGAGTATCCAGTTTGTTTGTTTTGCTGATGCGAAAGTATGATTCTATGTCTGTAAAATTCTATGATCTTTGGCATTTTGAATGGAATAATATGATTTAAAGTTGGTCTTATTAGCAAGCTTCCAATGAATTAAACTCATACCACATATGTATATAATGCTCAAGCACAAACCTAGTGTAATAAACCTTTTTCACAGCAGTCATTTTGACATGAAATAGTAGGACAAATACAGGTGTTAGCAATGACATTAATTTGGGTTCCATTCCATTTAGGTTTACGAGAGCCAGGTTCCTGCTATTGCTCAAGTGTAAGAGGAGGTCAGACTAAATACTTGCCCACTTTAGCCTATAGAAGCTGTTTTTCTGATTTTTTTTTCTGTTTTCTAATACTGCATACACATATCCTGCATTTTCTGGTTGTATTATAATAAAGAGACTGAGAAATAATTTAAATATGGTCATTATACCATTGCTAAAACAACAAATCTAATAATGGCCTAAGACTTTTGCACAATACTGTATATATACACTTTTTGAGCCTTTTCAAGTCAAATACCTTAGGGGAAAAATAATTTTTAATTAATATTAATATGTTAAAATGTGTTTTACTGTGTTTTCAATAGAAATGTTCACTTAGAAGAAAATGTGCTTTGTATTTTTAAATAGATAATTCTATATTATATCTATACCTGTACATACTGTATTCATACATATATATAGGTATAGATATATCATTTACAAAAAAGAGAGGGAGAGAGAGAAATATTTAAAAATAGAAATAACTTTTTCTTCTATGTGAAGAACATTGGAATTTAAACTATGTATAACTACCTTCGGGTTTAGCGCTGTTGGTCTAATGTGGTGCCTGATTAGCACGCCAGCAATAAGTGTTAGTTATTTTTTTTAACAGTGCACCCCATTGACGTCTATAGGGAGAAGAAGTGCAGTCGCAGTATCTAAAGTCTTAAAGTTAACTCGTATCCGACTTTTGCTTGAGCGATTACTTTTTACTTTCAATTTGTAATAAGCGTACTAACTCGCCCCTGTGTTAAAAGTTAGTGAAAGAAAAAGTTAGCATAATCTGGCCCTAGTGCTGTTGACACAAATAAATGGTTATAATAATAAAAAAAATGTTCTATTCAAAACTGTGTTCTATGAGAGTGCATTTTTAATTCATATTCTATTGTTACCACATGGATGGAGACGATTCCGATTAGTTTTACTAGTGATATGGAAATGCTATAATTTTGAATTGGAACAAAAATGGGTATAGTGTTTAATAGTTAGTTTATATAGCAGTTTACATATGCACCCTAACGTTTCCATTTATCTTCCTGGAAATTGTATACTGATACGAAAAAGCAACAAAATGGAGAAAGATGTTAATGGGACATGAAAACCTAAATTTTTCTTTTGTGATTTACACATTAGCATTCAGTTATAAAAAAGTTTTCAATTTACTTATATGATCAAATTTGCTTAGTTCTCATGTTATTCTTTGTTGAAGAGAGTCTTTAGCGCTCTTGCAAAAGGATAGCATTCTTGCAAAAATGTTGCCACTTAAGGTTGTGCTCGAGCTTATTTCCCTGCTTTTCAACAAAGGAAAGCAAGAGAACAAAGAAAATTTGATAATAGAAGTCAATTTGAAATTTAAAAAAAAATGTCATGTTAAAACTGAATCCTGAAAGAAAGATGCTGCGTTCCATATCCCTTTAAAATACTGAATAGAACATGTATACAATAAAAACAATTTATAAAAGGGTACATTAAAAAACTGCAAAACTATAAAATATACAATAAATTTATCACAGCATTAGATAGATAATTAATCTAAAAAGATCAGAAAATATAAAATTTGTTTACCTCGCCACATGATTAATAACAGGTGCAAAATTAGTTGGTCCATAGAGTTGTACACTTTTTAAACTTCTGTAATAAGCTTCCATTACTCCCTCGATTCCATTACAGTACGGGTTTTGCGGATTTCCATTCTGCAAATAAAAAGAATAGAGCCATAAGTTAGAGGGATATCAAATGCTTTGAGATTGTAATTTAAAATGTTAAATTATCTGCATTAAAAAAAAAAAAACACCTTTGCCATATACTTTCATTATGTTGCCCCATTGTTTCTGTAATTGAACTGTGAAAATTGTGGGTTTTGTAGTTCTGAGAAACCACGCTGCATATTTGTTCCCTATTGGCCACAGCAGGGTTGTTCTCATAAGGAAATGCAAAACAATGAAGATTTTCCTAACAAAATTAAAGTGGCTTTCTTATATTAAATTCTACACAAATCCGTGGCAACAACCGCCCATAAATGAAGGCTAATCGTTGCCAATCTCCTGCATCGAGCTTCATCTAATCGCGATGGAGTAGGCACGTTCTTATTATTATATTCATAAATGATCTGGTCTTCAAAACCGCATATGCAATGACAATTAGAAATCACATGTGCACTAATTATACTTCTTCCTGTCGGGCAGCTTTGATTCCACCAATGAGTCCATGTGCAGCGGAATTGCCTACGTCAGAATTGTAGGATACTACACAATCCGCCTCTTTGCTCTGCACCTGGTGCTTGGTTGGTGAAACACCTCAATATATAACAAAGATGTGATCCACTTTGTGCACGCGTGAGCTTGCAATGTTCTACAACTGTGCGTACGGGTCTCCATGATGGTTCTACCTAGGTAGACCCTCATTATAGGGCCCCCATAAAAAGAATAACTGTGGGCATGGTAATAATAATTATGAAGATAAATAAATACAGGTAAATGGAAGGAAATATTTAATACTTATTACTTCCAAACAGTATTGATGTTTAACAATGTTTTAAAAAATATTTCAATATTTTTGGATTTCCTATCCCTTTAATTACACCTCATAGTAGCTTAATACAAAATGCATATTCCAAATGAAAATAATTGAATGTATAAGTTATGTATATAGCTTTATACTTTAATAATATATGTCTTTTACAGAAATATAGCAGACATATTCTTTACTGGTTTGCTTCATGTTATAATTCAATGAGTAGGTATAAACTATTATATATGACTAGTTTCTTTTGTGTCTTTTATATATTTCTTTGAAATTTTCAGTGTGGTGAACCTAAATTTATCCTTAGCTGGCAGACACAAACTGCACTGAACTACATTAGATATTTTTGTTATGCTTCTTTAGAATTTCCTTCTACTTCTGACACTACATGTCATATTAGAAAATTTAACATTATCTGAAATATAAGATGTTACTTCAGTATCATACTTTAAAATGCAACTTAATTACTTCTAAAATATTGTAAATACGGGACACTTTTATCAAAATATTGCTCACACATTGGTTAGCTAGAAGTGTTTACATTCAGAGTTCACTTGCACATTACTAAGGGGGGGGGGGGGTCTACAAGAGGTAAGATAACATTCTGGAGTATTACAGTAACCTTGGAATTCTGTTATTCAGCAGTGTTATTAAATGACAAAGTTGCTCTAACCATGAAGTTTTTGGATCATTCAATATTATGAAAGGCAATATTTCTTACCTCATCTTAAGAACATTACATAGAGAAATGTTTTCATTTTACATGTGAATTATTTCCTCCCTTGCTGTTTCTTAATTAGTTTATGCTCCTTATATTATGAATGCTTTGAATAATATCACAAAAATGCAGATAACATTTTCCAATCTCTTCTATGATGCACATTGGGTGGAAAACTTGTATAACTCACATAAATACTATAGAGATCATTTTTTTTGACATATCACTTAAAAAAAAAAAATCAAGAGGTAACACCTGGAAATATCAATGCATAAATCAAGAAACATTTACTTGTTATTTAAGAAAGAGACAACAGAATACACTTAACTAGCACTATAAGTCCATTTATTAATGTGCGAGCGGACATGATACGATGTAGCATATCATATCCGCCACACATCGATAAATACTGACAGCATACGCTGTCGGCATTTATCATTAGACAAGCAGTTCTTGCGAACTGCTTGTGCAATGCCGCCCCCTGCAGATTCACGGCCAATCGGCCGCTAGCAGGGGGTGTCAATCAGGTGATCGTATAGGATCGGCGGATTGATGTCCGCGGCCTCAGAGAAGGCGGACAAGCTATGGAGCAGCGGTCTTTAGACCACTGCTTCATAACTGCTATTTCCGGCGAGCCTGAAGGCTTGCACGGAAACTGGGGCATCAAGCTCCATTCTTGATAATTCGGCCCCTTAGCCTGAATTAGAGTGGAGGCATGCTTACAAATAAAATTTAACTTTGTATTGATTTTGTAAATTAAAAAAACACAAAAACCATGGGAAATAGTGTGTGAATAAAAATAAGTTTTGCTTCCAACTTTTGTTTTCCGTTATTAAAAGTATCAAAAAGAATTAGATAAATATAAAGAGAAGGCAAATTTCAAAGGTAATCCCTAGACTTTGCTAATGACAAAATGTATCATGAATAAACAAAAGTTTTTATCATAACCCTAATAGAAACAAACATATCACAATTGTACAAAGTGAACTGTAGTGTATGTAAATATATTCACAAGTCTTAATATATACAAGACAGCTTTGAAAAAAGTCAATCAATAAATATATAAGCTGCTCTACGGAAGGAGTAATTTGTGTAATTCAACGTTCATGCAAAAAAATTATTTGTAGGGATAACAACTAGAAATCTATGAATAATATTTTAGAAGTATTAAAAATGCAGAAAGGGATCAACAAGAAGGGAAAACGCTGACTAGAATTGCAATTTATTTCCTCAAATATTACAAATCTAATGTCCAAGACCTAAGATGCCAAGAGGCAACAGCCCCTGCAGAGGCTGAGAAACACGTTGCTTTTATTAAAGTATATTTTTTATCTATACACTTGCTGCTGCTTTTTTGATGTGTATCTATTCCACCTGTTCAACCCTTGGAATCAGTCAGCTAGACAGCTGAGAAGCCCCAGCCTGCTTATACTGCACCTGGAGGTGCTTTGGAATATGTAAGTGTGTTTATTTCCACAATACACACATTTTTGTACCAAACTGTGCTGGGCTATGTTGGCTCTGTCTCCCTTAATATAGGAAAAACCTTGAACTCTACAAGTGGGGATTCACCTTTGAATATCCGGCTGCTCATATCCAGTTAGCTGGGCAACTGTGAGGTTCCAGTCTGCTTTATTTGCACCCTCAGGTGCTGTCCATTTGTGAGTATCCATTTTGCTTACCTTTATTCACTCTGTGCATATGGTATTAGGTCATTGGACATTGTATACTATATTTTTCTTTGCATAAATGTTTTGTAGATGATCCATTTATATAGCTCATCTTGGTGTGTTTTTGTAAAAATGTATAGTTTTGCTTATTTTTAAATAACATGCAGATAGATTACGAGTTTTCAGCTCTATAGGGAAATTAACGACCGCCACAAAAGCGGCGTTATTTCACCTCCCTATAGCGCTGCTATTAAAGGTTTTGAAAAAGCAGGCTTGTGCGGGCGATATGGTTGCGCTGCTTTGAACTGCTCGTGCACAATTTCCCCATAGACATCAATGGGGAGAGCCATAAAAAAAGAAGTCTAACACCTGCGATCGCGGAAACAAAAGCTCTGTAATGCAGCCCCATTGATGTCTATGGGGAAAGAAAAAGTTATGTTTAAACCTAACACCCTAACATAAAAACCACATCTAAACACCCCATATCTGCCGCCCGGACATCACCGCCACCTACATAATGTTATTAACCCTTAATCTGCCACCCTTAACATCGACGCCACCTAAATAAAACTATTAACCCCTAATCTGCCACTCCCGATATCGCCACCACCTACATCACAGTTATTAACACCTAATCTGCCGCCCCCAATGTAGCTGCCACTATACTAAAGTTATTAACCCCTAAACCTCTGGCCTCCAACATCACTAACACTAAAAAAATATATTAACCCCTAAACCTAACCCTAATGTAACCCTAAGCCTAACACACCCTAACGTAAATATAATTAAAATAAAGCTAAATAAACCTTACAATTATTACCTAAATAATACCTATTTAAAACTAAATACATACTTACCTGTAAAATAAAACCTAAGCTAGCTACAATATAACTAATAGTTACATTATAGCTATCTTAGGTTTTATTTCACAGGTAAGTTTGTATTTAACTAGGTAGACTTGTAAGTAAATAGTTATGAACTATTTACTAACTACCAAGTTAAAATAAATAGTTACCTGTAAAATAAAACCTAACCTGCCTTACACTAAAAACTAACATTACAATAAAATGAAATAAATTAAATTATTAAAATACAATTTTCTAAATTACAAAAAAAATAAACACTAAATTACAAAAAATAAAAAATGAAATTATCAAAAATAAAAACGAATTACTCCTAATCTAATAGCCCTATCAAAATAAAAAAAAAACCCTAGCCTACACTAAACTGCCAATGGCCCTTAAAAGGGCCTTTTGTGGGGCATTGCCCCAAAGAAATCAGCTCGTTTACCTGTAAAAAAATACAAACACCCCCCAACAGTAAAACCCCCACCCAACCAACCAACCAACCCCCCCCAATAAAAACCTATCTAAATAAACCTAAGCTAACCATTGACCTAAAAAGGGCATTTGGCTCTATTACATTGCCCAAACCAAAAGCTAAAAAAAAACCCACCCAAAAAACCCTTAAAAAAACCCTGACACTAACCCCCGACGATCCACTTACAGCTATCGAAGTCTGGACATCCATCCACATCCAGCCGGCGAAGTCATCATCCAGGCGGCAAGAAGTCTTTATCCGGGTGGCCTCTTCCATCTTCATCCAGCCAGCAAAGTCCTCATCCAGACAGCATCTTCTATCTTCATCCAGACGGCATCTTCTATCTTCATCCAGACGGCATCTTCTATCTTCATCCATCCAGTGCGGGTTCATCTTCAAGACATCCGGCGCGGAGCATCCTCTTCTTACGATCGTCGCTGAAAAATAAAGTTTCACTTTAAGTGACGTCATCCAAGATGGCGTCCCTTACATTCCTATTGGCTGAAAGATTTATATCAGCCAATAGGAATTAAACGGGAAAAATCCTATTGGCTGTTGCAATCATCCAATAGGATTGAGCTTTCATTCTATTGGCTGATTGGAACAGCCAATAGAATAAGAGCTCAATCCTATTGGCTGATTGGATCAGCCAATAGGATGAAAGCTCAATCCTATTGGCTGATTGCAACATCCAATAGAATTTTTCCCCTTTAATTCCTATTGGCTGATAGAAATCTTTCAGCCAAAAGGAATGTAAGGGATGCCATCTTGAATGACGTCACTTAAAGTGAAACTTCATTTTCCAGCGACGATCGTAAGAAGAGGATGCTACGCGCCGGATGTCTTGAAGATGGACCTGCTCCGCGCCAGATTGATGAAGATAGAAGATGCCGTCTGGATGAAGACTTCTTGCCATCTGGATGAGGACTTCGCTGGCTGGATGAAGATGGAAGAGGCCGCCCAGATGAAGACTTCTTGCCGCCTTGATGATGGCTGGATGAGGATGGATGTCCGGACTTCGATAACTGTAAGTGGATTGTCGGGTGTTAAGTGTTAGGTTTTCTTAAGGTTTTTTGGGGTGTTTTTTTTTTTAGCTTAGGGTTCGGACAATGTAAAAGAGCTAAATAAATAGGTTTATCATAGTGGCGACGATGTCGGGGAGTGGAAGATTAGGGGTTAATCATTTTATTTTAGTGTTTGCGATGCGGGAGGGCCTCGGTTTAGGGGTAAACAGGTAGTTTATGGGTGTTAGTTTACTTTTTAACACTTTAGTTATGAGTTTTATGTTACAGCTTTGTAATGTAAAACTCATAACTACTGACTTTAGATGGCGGTACGAATCTTGTCAGTATAGGGTGTACCTCTCACTTTTTGGCCTCCCAGGCAAACCAGTAATACCGGCGCTATGGAAGTCCCATTGAAAAAAGGACTTTTTAAAAAGTGCGGTACTGACGTTGCGTGACGGCCAAAAAGGTGTGTGGTACACCTAAACCTACAAGACTTGTAATTGCGGCATTAGGGAAAAAGCAGCGTTATGAAGCATAACTATGCTTTTTCACTCATAACGCAAAACTTGTAATCTAGCTGAGTGTGCTGATTTACAGACTCCTAACCAATCCTCAAATTTTTAGACGTATACTGATATATAAAGACTTCAGACTGCTTATGTTTGTATAATGGGTCTTTTTATATGTAAGGGAGGGGGGATTGAGGGAGGTACGGTTCTTAGCCCCTTTCAGTGGGTGTCTCAGGCTAATGTTATCAACAGTGCTAAATTGGGAGATTCTAAGTAAGTTTTTAAAAGGTTTTATACTGGATTTGTATATCAGTATCTGTGCATATTATTCTTTATAGTAGTGTCTATTACATGCAGTTTTAATGAAAATGAGTGTATATTGCTCCTTTAAGTGTTTTCTTTTGTCTCTTTCTTAAAGGGAAAGTCAAGTAAAAATAAACTTATTATTCAGAAAGAGCATGCAGTTTTAAGACATTTTCCAATTTACTTTCATTATCAAATGTTTCACAATCTTTTTATATGCACACTTTCTGGGGAACAAGATCCTACTGAACATGTGCACAAGCTCACGGGGTATACGTATACTAGTCTGTGAGTGGCTGATGTCTGTCACATGATACAGGGGGCTGGAAAAGTGGAGAAAAAATAAATTTGTCAGAAAAAAATCTACTGCTTATTTGAAATTCAGAGTAGGCGTTATTAACTTGTCTCTTTAATTATGCAATTCTACTGCATTAAGTGTTTAACTAATATTGTAACACAGAGCACCACTTCCTAACAATATATTAGAAGAAAAAAAAAAATACAATAGGTGCATATGAGCGTATGCACCTAAGTACATAATATATAATTAAAAGGAGAAAGCCAAAATTGTAGTGCATTTACGGTCTGGTTATGTTAAAACACTGATCTCTTTTTCTATCTTTACCAGATAATATTTTTGCCATCCGGGACCCATTCACAGTTAGGCTGTAGGAAATGCATCAATAATACTATAAGGAACCATGTAATGTATGTAATAAAAAGCTCAGCTTACACACACACCAGGGATGGTTTACACTAACTGTTTATATAAATATCAGCACCACTCAGAATGAATCATTTCATTTAATTTTCCCAATTAGTGGTTTTTAATTTGGCTTATATTCAACATTGCCACATTCTGTGTTATAACTTTTTCATGTTACAAAGGAAACATTATATCAAAATATCCCTATAGCCATTTAGTGTTTAAAAGGACATTCAACTCAAAACACTTGTATCATTATATGAGCACTGTCTAAGCAAGTTACAACTGTGATTTTATACTTAAAACATCTAATTGTTATTTTTTTACCTTTACTTTATACTATCAGGAAGGATGTTTGTGAATAAAAGATCCATCACATAGTAGTTTACTGTATGGTAAGAAAAACTCCCAGAGTTCTACTGGTAGATTGGAACACACCCAACAAGCACAGAAAATCTCTTCATCAGCACAGAACAAAAACTGGAATATATTTTAAACTGCTCTCTATTAGGAAAAAATATGTTTAATGCACAATTAAGACAAATTCAGTGTAGAAATGTTGTAAGCAGCATTAATGATACCACCAGGGCTTATTGTTCTTTGTTTTTATTAAAGGGACAGTAAACTTAGATATTAATGTAACATAACTATTAGGGATGGGCAAATGTGTTTATATTCAAATGTTAGGACGAATGTTATTGTCGAATTCGATTTACATAATCGAATGTTGATAAGAACGAATATTCTTAAAAATTCTAAAATCGAATGCTCTTTACAGTTTTCGAATGTCACTTTCAAATTTGAATGTTTATTATTAGATTGAATGTCCACATTAAAAATTTCAAATGTAACACTGAATTTAACAAATATTATTCAGAAATTCAATAATTCATGTGGTAAGGAATTTAGGCCTAGATTTGGAGTTTGGCGGTAGCCATGAAAACCAGCGTTAGAGGCTCCTAACGCTGGTTTTAGGCTACCGCCGGTATTTGGAGTCAGTCAAAAAAGGGTCTAACGCTCACTTTTCAGCCGCGACTTTTCCATACCGCAGATCCCCTTACGTCAATTGCGTATCCTATCTTTTCAATGGGATCTTTCTAACTCCGGTATTTAGAGTCGTGGCTGAAGTGAGCGTTAGAAATCTAACGACAAAACTCCAGCCGCAGAAAAAAGTCAGTAGTTAAGAGCTTTCTGGGCTAACGCCGGTTCATAAAGCTCTTAACTACTGTGCCCTAAAGTACACTAACACCCATAAACTACCTATGTACCCCTAAACCGAGGCCCCCCCACATCGCCGACACTCGATTAAATTTTTTTAACCCCTAATCTGCCGACCGCCACCTACGTTATCCTTATGTACCCCTAGTCTGCTGCCCCTAACACCGCCGACCCCTATATTATATTTATTAACCCCAAATCTGCCCCCCACAACGTCGCCGCCAGCTACCTACACTTATTAACCCCTAATCTGCCGTCCGCACGCCGCCGCCAGCTACATTAAAGCTATGTACCCCTAATCTGCTGCACTAACATCGCCGACCCCTATATTATATTTATTAACCACTAACCTGCCCCCCACAACGTCGCCGGCACCTACCTACAATAATTAACCCCTAATCTGCCGACCGCAAAGAGCCGCCACCTACATTATAGCTATGTACCCCTAATCTGCTGCCCCCTATATTATATTTATTAACCCCTAATCTGCCCTCCCTAACATCGCCGACACCTAACTTCAATTATTAACCCCTAATCTGCCGACCGAATCTCGCCGCTATTCTAATAAATGTATTAACCCCTAAAGCTAAGTCTAACCCTAACACTAACACCCCCCTAAGTTAAATATAATTTAAATCTAACAAAATAAATTAACTCTTATTAAATAAATTATTCCTATTTAAAACTAAATACTTACCTGTAAAATAAACCCTAATATAGCTACAATATAAATCATAATTATATTATAGCTATTTTAGGATTTATATTTATTTTACAGGTAACTTTGTATTTATTTTAACCAGGTACAATAGCTATTAAATAGTTAATAACTATTTAATAGCTAAAATAGTTAAAATAATTACAAAATTACCTGTAAAATAAATCCTAACCTAAGTTGCAATTAAACACTACACTATCAATAAATTAATTAAATACAATATCTACAATTACCTACAATTAAACCTAACACTACACTATCAATAAATTAATTAAATACAATACCTACAAATAACTACAATGAAATAAACTAACTAAAGTACAAAAAATAAAAAAGAACTAAGTTACAAAAAATAAAAAAATATTTACAAACATAAGAAAAATATTACAACAATTTTAAACTAATTACACCTACTCTAAGACCCCTAATAAAATAACAAAGCCCCCCAAAATAAAAAAAATGCCCTACCCTATTCTAAATTACAAAAGTTCAAAGGTCTTTTACCTTACCAGCCCTGAACAGGGCCCTTTGCGGGGCATGCCCCAAAGAATTCAGCTCTTTTGCCTGTAAAAAAAAACATACACTACCCCCCAACATTACAACCCACCACCTACATACCCCTAATCTAACCCAAACCCCCCTTAAATAAACCTAACACTAAGCCCCTGAAGATCTTCCTACCTTATCTTCACATCACCGGGTATCACCGATCGGTCCTGGCTCCAAAATCTTCATCTAAGCCCAAGCGGGGGCTAGACATCCATCATCCGACGGCTGAAGAAGTCCAGAAGAGGCTCCAAAGTCTTCATCCTATCCGGGAAGAAGAGTAGATCCGGACCGGCAACCATCATCTTCCAAGCGGCATCTTCTATCTTCATCCGATGAGGACCGGCTCCATCTTGAAGACCTCCACCGCGGACCCATCTTCTTCCGACGACGACTTCCCGACGAATGACGGTTCCTTTAAGGGACGTCATCCAAGATGGCGTCCCTCGAATTCCGATTGGCTGATAGGATTCTATCAGCCAATCGGAATTAAGGTAGGAAAATTCTGATTGGCTGATGGAATCAGCCAATCAGAATCAAGTTCAATGCGATTGGCTGATCCGATCAGCCAATCAGATTGAGCTCGCATTTTATTGGCTGATCGGAACAGCCAATAGAATGCGAGCTCAATCTGATTGGCTGATTGAATCAGCCAATCGGATTGAACTTGATTACGATTGGCTGATTCCATCAGCCAATCAGAATTTTCCTACCTTAATTCCGATTGGCTGATAGAATCCTATCAGCCAATCGGAATTCGAGGGACGCCATCTTGGATGACGTCCCTTAAAGGAACCGTCATTTGTCGGGAAGTCGTCGTCGGAAGAAGATGGGTCCGCGGTGGAGGTCTTCAAGATGGAGCCGGTCCTCATCGGATGAAGATAGAAGATGCCGCTTGGAAGATGATGGTTGCCGGTCGGGATCTACTCTTCTTCCCGGATAGGATGAAGACTTTGGAGCCTCTTCTGGACTTCTTCAGCCGTCGGATGATGGATGTCTAGCCCCCGCTTGGGCTTAGATGAAGATTTTGGAGCCAGGACCGATCGGTGATACCCGGTGAGGTGAAGATAAGGTAGGAAGATCTTCAGGGGCTTAGTGTTAGGTTTATTTAAGGGGGGTTTGGGTTAGATTAGGGGTATGTGGGTGGTGGGTTGTAATGTTGGGGGGGGTAGTGTATGTTTTTTTTTACAGGCAAAAGAGCTGAATTCTTTGGGGCATGCCCCGCAAAGGGCCCTGTTCAGGGCTGGTAAGGTAAAAGAGCTTTGAACTTTTGTAATTTAGAATAGGGTAGGGCATTTTTTTATTTTGGGGGTCTTTGTTATTTTATTAGGGGGCTTAGAGTAGGTGTAATTAGTTTAAAATTGTTGTAATATTTTTCTGATGTTTGTAAATATTTTTTTATTTTTTGTAACTTAGTTCTTTTTTATTTTTTGTACTTTAGTTAGTTTATTTAATTGTATTTATTTGTAGATATTGTATTTAATTAATTTATTGATAGTGTAGTGTTAGGTTTAATTGTAGGTAATTATAGGTATTTTATTTAATTTATTTATTGATAGTGTAGTGTTAGGTTTAATTGTAACTTAGGTTAGGATTTATTTTACAGGTAAATTTGTAATTATTTTAACTATTTTAGCTATTAAATAGTTCTTAACTATTTAATAGCTATTGTACCTGGTTAAAATAAATACAAAGTTACCTGTAAAATAAATATAAATCCTAAAATAGCTATAATATAATTATAATTTATATTGTAGCTATATTAGGATTTATTTTACAGGTAAGTATTTATCTTTAAATAGGAATAATTTATTTAATAAGAGTTAATTAATTTCGTTAGATTTAAATTATATTTAACTTAGGGGGGTGTTAGTGTTAGGGTTAGACTTAGCTTTAGGGGTTAATACATTTATTAGAATAGCGGTGAGCTCCAGTCGGCAGATTAGGGGTTAATATTTGAAGTTAGGTGTCGGCGATGTTAGGGAGGGCAGATTAGGGGTTAATACTATTTATTATAGGGTTAGTGAGGCGGATTAGGGGTTAATAACTTTATTATAATAACGATGAGGTCCGGTCGGCAGATTAGGGTTTAATAAGTGTAGGCAGGTGGAGGCGACGTTGTGGGGGGCAGATTAGGGGTTAATAAATATAATATAGGGGTCGGCGGTGTTAGCGACAGCAGATTAGGGGTACATAGGGATAATGTAAGTAGCGGCGGTTTACGGAGCGGCAGATTAGGGGTTAATAATAATATGCAGGGGTCCGCGATAGCGGGGGCGGCAGATTAGGGGTTAATAAGTGTAAGGTTAGACTCGGGGTACATGTTAGAGTGTTAGGTGCAGATGTAGGAAGTGTTTCCCCATAGGAAACAATGGGGCTGCGTTAGGAGCTGAACTCGGCTTTTTTGCAGGGTTTTTTTTTTTCAGCTCAAACAGCCCCATTGTTTCCTATGGGGGAATCGTGCACGAGCATGTTTTTGAAGCTGGCCGCTTCCGTAAGCAACTCTGGTATCGAGAGTTGAAGTTGCGTTAAATATGCTGTACACTCCTTTTTTGGAGCCTAACGCAGCCATTCTGTGGACTCTCAATACCAGAGTTATTTTGAAGGTGCGGCCAGAAAAAAGCCAGCGTTAGCTACGCGGGTCATTACCGACAAAACTCTAAAGCTAGCCGTTAGTAAATTGATACATAATAGATACAAATATATCAATTTGAATGTATCTATTTTGAATATTGCATAATTAAAATATTACATGTAAAGAAAGCATTAGAAATACTATTACAAATATATTAATTTGAATTTTTCGAATTCTAATATTGCATAATTCGAACCGAATTATTCGAAAATATTACATTTAAAGAAAGCATTGGAAATACTATTAGATTAAATGAATGTTAGAATGTTGTACAAACATTCAAAATTCGACAACAAATGTGTTAAAATAAATTTTATTCACCCTCCCTAATAACTATGTGCAGAATTATGTAATATTAACCTAGCAACACCTGTAAAAAAATTAGGCATTTTAGAGATTTAACCCAAAAAACTTTACTTACTTTTACCTTTCTCGCTGTCCTTTTCTGTCAGCTTTACCCAGTGTGGGAGCATGCTACATTTAGTTCAATTGAGTGATCGGGCGCACTGTGATTTGAGGAGCAATAGAGGATGTGACGAAGGTACGATAAGTAAAGATTTTTAGGGTTAAATCTACAACATGTATAATTTTTATTTTTACAGGTCTCACTTTACATAATTCTGCACTATACATAATGACACTAGGTTAATGTTATATATATATACATTTATATATATATATATATATATGTAAATTTCCACAAGACCACTAGCCATTGCAAGTGGCAAGTGAACGTTAGTTAGTTAGTGAGTGTTGAGTCTGAAGTCTGGTGGCATGTTGCAGCACTGACAAACACACATTTTGTGCTATGTGCTAAAACTATTATCTAATGGGATATTATATATCCATGAAAGTGCAGGGATATGTTATTGCTCTAGGGCTGTAGGGACCCCATTAGTGCTTAGACTCTTACTTCTGAGAGGGTAAATGGGAACAGAGAAAATAGATTGGAGAGGAAAACTTAAAAATAGAGAAGAAGGTAGAGTTAAGAGAGAATGAAGAAAAAAAGAGTGAAGAGATATGAGAGAGGAGAAAGAGTGTAACACATATTATGGAACACATAATATACAAAAAATATCCAGCGCTGCGGAATCTGTCGGCGCTTTATAAATAAAGAATAATAATAATAATAATCGCCTAGATTTAGAGTTCTGTGTCAGCCGTCAAAACCAGCGTTAAGGGGTCCTAACGTTGGTTTTTGGCCGCCCGCTGGTATTTAGACTCAGTCAGGAAAGGGTCTAACGCTCACTTTCCAGCCGCGACTTTTCCATACCGCAGATCCCCTTACGTCAATTGCGTATCCTATCTTTTCAAAGGGATCTTCCTAACACCGGTATTTAGAGTCTTGGCTGAAGTGAGCGTTAGAACTCTAACGACAAAACTCCAGCCGCAGAAAAAAGTCAGAAGTTAAGAGCTTTCTGGGCTAACGCCGGTTCATAAAGCTCTTAACTACTGTGCTCTAAAGTACACTAACACCCATAAACTACCTATGTACCCCTAAACCGAGGTCCCCCCACATCGCCGCCACTCTAATAAAAAATTTTAACCCCTAATCTGCCGACCGCACACCGCCGCAACCTACATTATCCCTATGAACCCCTAATCTGCTGCCCCTAACATCGCCGACACCTACATAATATTTATTAACCCCTTATCTGCCCCCCCCAAAGTTACCGCTACCTAACTACACTTATTAACCCCTAATCTGCCGACCGGACCTCGCTGCCACTATAATAAATGTATTAACCCCTAAACCGCCTCACTCCCGCCTAAAAAACCCTATAATAAATAGTATTAACCCCTAATCTGCCCTCCCTAACATCGCCACCACCTAACTTCAAGTATTAACCCCTAATCTGCTGACCGGACCTCGCCGCTACTCTAATAAATGTATTAACCCCTAAAGCTAAGTCTAGCACTAACACCCCCCTAAGTTAAATATAATTTAAATCTAACAAAATAAAATAAATCTTATTAAATAAATTAATTCTATTTAAAGCTAAATACTTACCTGTAAAATAAACCCTAATATAGCTACAATATAACGAATAATTATATTGTAGCTATTTTAGGATTTATATTTATTTTACAGGCAACTTTGTATTTATTTTAACTAGGTACAATAGCTATTAAACAGTTAATAACTATTTAATAGCTACCTAGTTAAAATAATTACAAAATTACCTGTAAAATAAATCCTAACCTAAGTTACAATTAAACCTAACACTACACTATCAATAAATGAATTAACTAAACTATCTACAATTATCTACAATTAAATCAACTAAACTAAATTACAAAAAAACAAACACTAAATTACAAAAAATAAAAAAAGATTACAAGAATTTTAAACTAATTACACCTACTCTAAGCCCCCTAAAAAAATACCAAAGCCCCCCAAAATAAAAAAATGCCCTACCCTATTCTAAAATAAAAAGTTAACAGCTCTTTTACCTTACCAGCCCTTAAAAGGGCCTTTTGCGGGGCATGCCCCAAAGTAAACAGCTCTTTTGCATTTAAAAAAAACATACAATACCCCCCCCAACATTACAACCCACCACCCACATACCCCTAATCTAACCCAAACCCCCCTTAAAAAACCTAACACTGGGGGGCGGAGCCTGGCCACGCAGGAAGATGGCTGCTTGAACCTCGGCTCTTAAGCCCCACACCCGAAATAAATTTAATAACTTGGTAATAGGCAGCATATTTAAAGATTAATATAGGGCAGAGAACCTGTGTGAACAACTAGCAGCAGCTCAACACACACTGCAAAGCGCGGCAATTCCTACCTGAAGCTCCAGAATATTCGAGGCCTAACCAGCGCTGAAGCCTCGTCCCAGATACATCACATCCAGATCGGATACCGGAGGCTCAGAGAGGAGCGATAGACCAGAGGAGGAAACATTGAGCAATACACCACACGCGGCAATCAAGTGACGCGGTGACCGGGCGAGACCTAGGCACTTACCGAGAGAGCAGGGAGCGGGCGGTCCTCAGACTGAGTCTCGGCACAAACGCACAGACGGCAAACACCCATTGCTGGCTCAGCGCACATGAGAAAAGGAAAGTGCGAGCATCGGTGGGAGAGACTGCATAATACCCCCAAATACCTGACAAGTGAAGGTAAGACAGCAATTGGGGTCAAACGCACATGGGATAAGTGCACGAACGCATAACAGAGAAGGCTGACAAGTAAATAGCCATACAGTTTAGGAGGCCACAGCTCAATATAATAACCAAGAACAGCCGCTTGCCTAAGCATAAGGAACTTTACTCACTTCAACGGCAGCACAGTAAAAACTATTTATTTAGCATCCCAGCAACGAGTAGGAGAATACACTGATACTATAAACAAACAACCACACAAACAAGTGGTGGGCTATACTTGGGGAAAAGACAACTATTTGATTAAACACAGCATATCACAGACGTGCCTTGGTTCTGGGGGACTTTAAATAGTGCATGCCATTAGCCTAAAGCTGCATGATGTCAGCCAGAAAACATAATAGAACAGATAAAGGTCCAAAGAGCACGGGCCTAGATAGCTTCCTCAGGCCATCTGCATCACGAATAGAGACAACCAATACAGACATAATAACAGCTATACCACCAATAACAGATGAAGATCTCACATCTGATTCCCCACACACAGAGCCTCTGACTAGAGAAGATCTCAATGTTATCGCCTCAAAGGCAGACATAAACGCCGTCTTAGCAGAGATGAGATCATTGTTTGGCGACTTAAAGAAAGATCTCCACTAGGTCAGCCAACAGGTCCAAACTTTGGAGAACAAACATGAAACCTTACAGCAGCAGTTCACTTCTAACTCCCAACAAATGCAAGACCATGAAGAGAGCATACAATTCCTGCTGTCAGGGGGAGAAGGAACAACATGCGAATCAGGGGCGCCCCTGAGACAGTAGGGAACACTGCCCTAGAGGGATACCTGCAGACGTTATTCAGAATGATAAAAGGCACGCCAAGCTCAGCAGATGTACCACTAGAAAGGGCGCACAGGGCCCTGCGACCAAAGCCTCCCCCCAAGGCACCACCAAGAGACATTATAGTTAAATTCTTAAACTATAAAGACAAGGACGCCATCTCCCAAAAAGCGAGAGCCCTTAAAGAGGTGATGCATGCGGGCATGCCCATACAAATTTTCTCAGACCTAAATCAAATCACTTTACAAAAACGAAGAGAACTCAGGTTTATCACAAGCGAACTTCAGTCAAACAGAATACAGTATAAATGGGGATTCCCAGTGAGCATAATTGCTACAAGAAATGGAACACACGCCATTTACAGGATACCATCTGATCTACCGAATTTCTGCAAAGCATTGGACATTAACATACCGACGCCAGATGAAGGAATAAACGACTCACAGGATCAAAACTAATAGACTGACGGAACAGGGGAAAGACTATCATAACATGATGGTCTTCTGTACCTCGCTTTCCTTCTACAACAACCCCTTAAGAGAACTATGCTGGGTATGGTTTATTGTGTTCTATTTTATATATCTGTTACTTTCATTTGTTTGAATTTATAAGTTTACTATACAAATAAGAAAAATGTATTTGTTATTGACAGCACATCCCTAAACTAATATACCCATCATTGAGGTGTTATATGGATATATATGGATGAGCACCTTTAGTCATTAAATTAGAATGTATAATTATTATCATCTTGCGGGGGTTATGTTCTGGAAGACCCCATTAGCCCCATAGTTAGACTGCTAAGTGATGTCATTCCATATCACACGAATAATTAGCCTCTAATATAGACAAATGGAAAGTATAACTTGCTGCTAGGTTTTATACATTTTGTTATGTACATTTTATCTTTCGTTGCATATCTAATATCCAATGTATATGAATATATGATCTTATTGCCTACATTGAAAAATACTAACTTTTTCGGGTGTGGGGATACTGATCCCACATTCTTTTGCTCTACTTAACTAACTAAATACTGATACAACCGTAATAGGTTGTTCTTTCATTGATTATCTACCCTTCTTTTCTTCTCTCCTTCTACTCCTCACCTCTTTCCCACTTCCCTGAACTACCCACAGCCCCCCCTTCCCAGCTATACCAGTGACCTCTGTCAAAGTATATTAGACCCGCTAGGCCTGCGTACATACTTGGGGTTAGGGATTCCTGGGGAAGGCTCCTGTTTTCTCACATACCTTTTTCTGTAATCACAGCCGAACATCTCTACACAGTTCCCTTCCTCCTCTAACCCCCCCACCCCCCTACAACAAAATGCCTTCACACAACGTACATGACCTGACGATCGTGACACTAAACACCAAAGGGCTTAACATTCCGGAAAAAAGATCTCATCTAATTAGAGATGCCACTAGGCTTCATTGTAATATACTATTCGTCCAAGAAACCCATTTCAGGAGGGGCGGAGAGCCTACTTGGCATAACCCTAAATTCCCAACCTCTTACTTTGCTTCAGGCTCCACTAAAAAAAATGGGGTGGGTATACTAATTGACCGCTCTACTCCCTTCTCCCCATTACACATAGAAAGAGACACGGAGGGAAGGTACCTAATAGTAGTGGGCAGGCTACATAGCAAAATGGTCACTCTGGTCAACACATATTTCCCAAACCAGCATCAAAATAAGTACATGACCTCCCTTACTAACAAAATCTTGGAGCTAAAAAAACGAGCATTGATTATCAGTGGAGACTTTAACTTCCCACTGGATCTACAGCTAGACACATCTAGAGCAACAGCATCCATCTCAAAAAAAATCATAAAACAGTGTAATGCCAGATTAGAGGAATTAGCGGTCCACAACACATGGAGAATACTACACCCAATACAACGAGACTACACTTTCTTCTCTCACCCACATGACCTATTCACTAGAATAGACTACATTTTTACAGACCAATCTACATTAGCACTGGTTACAAAAACACAAATATTGCCTATGACATGGTCTGACCATGCTCCGGTTCTGTGCAAGTTGAGGTGGCCCACTATCCCTAATTATCCCTTCATCTGGAAACTCAATGACTTTTTGCTAAGTGGCCAAATTACTAAAACCCAGATCGAAAATACACTTAAAGAAATTCCAACATAATAACACAAAGGATTCACCCTCACATATAGTATGGGAAGCACACAAGTGTGTCCTCAGGGGAGAACTTATCAAACAGAAGGCCCTGCTGTCAAAGCAAAAGAGGATTAAGTATTCTGCCACACTTTCCAAAATACATGACTTGGAAGTAAAACACAAAAAAACGCCCACAGACCCCTTAATTAAAGACGAACTTCGACAGACACGAATAGAATTACAAAATCAACACCTAATCGACCACCAAAAAACAGCTCTGAGACTGCAACAAAAATACTTCGAATATGGGGATAAACCAGGCAAACTTCTAGCCAGAGCCATCAAAAGGAAACAACTTAAAACTCATATTCACAACATTAGAAATAAGCACAATCACATATGTTCAGATAGCCCGGCGATGGCGGAAGTGTTGCGAACATATTACCATACGCTTTATAACATACAAAATGCAGGGGACATTAGAGGAGACAGAGACGGAAGCCACATAAGCGTAGAAACCGACAAATACCTAGACTCACTCACACTTCCCTCACTAACACGAGAAGAGACAGATGAGTTAGAGAAGCCTATTACAGCAGAAGAGGTGGCACACACTGTGGATGCGCTGCCTGCAGGCAAAAGTCCTGGTCCCGACGGCTTTAGCGCTAAATATTACAAGACCTTTAAGCACATACTATCACCACCCTTAGCATCTTTATTTAACACGATAGATGACACTCAGGGGTTCCCATCTTCAATGTTACTGGCCCATATCACCACTATCCCGAAGCCTGGCAAACCGCCTAACCGCCCAGAAAATTTCAGGCCGATATAATTATTGAACGTCGACCTGAAAATCTACGCCAAAATCCTCTCGAATAGGTTAAATAAATTCTTACCACAATTAATATCCCCCGACCAAGTGGGTTTCGTCCCTGGACGAGAAGCCAGGGATAATACTATCAAAGCCACCCTCCTTGCAAATTATGCACAGAATAATAATATCCCGACCATTTTTATATCCACGGACGCGGAAAAGGCCTTCGACAGGGTGAGCTGGACCTTCCTTAGGGCCACCCTGTCGAAGATGAATCTAGGCCAGAATTTCATAAATAAGGTATTTTCCCTATACTCCGCTCCATCTGCACAGGTTAAAACAAACGGTATTCTGTCTGACACCTTCCCTATCAACAACGGCACCAGACAAGGGTGCCCGTTATCACCATTATTATTCACACTGACAATAGAGGTACTGGCCCAAAAAATTAGAGACAATAGGAAGATAACAGGGATTACCATTGACAATCAGGAACACAAGCTGTGCTTATACGCAGATGACGTATTATTGACAGTCACAAATCCCCTGACCTCATTACCAGAGATTCTTCGCGAATTTGAAGAATATGGCAAAGTGTCCAATTTCCATTTGAATCAATCCAAGTCGGAAATTCTAAATATAAACCTTTCACAGGAGGAATTATCCCAATTAGCCGGTAAAAGTAACTTACGGATCCAAACTTGCTCACTTCGGTACCTAGGGGTGAATCTTACACCAACTGCAGAAACCCTCTTTGAGGCTAACTATAAATCTCTATTCTCCGCAATATCATGTGACCTCTCATCATGGAAAAATAAAAAAATTTCATGGTTGGGAAGAATAGGTATTATTAAAATGAATATCCTCCCTAGAATTTTATACTATCTACAAACCCTTCCGATCCCTTTCCCAACACATTTTCTACAAAAATTACAGCGTATAACAGAGGAATACATATGGGGTGGCATGAAGCCTAGAGTGGCGAGGGGCACACTTTATCTTTTGCGAAGGATGGAGGTGGTCTTGGAGTTCCCAACCTATACACATATAAGAAAGCTATAAATCTTCAGCACCAGATAGAGTGGAGCAATAATTCAAAAGGGAAGACATGGGTACAGATAGGACACGCAATCTTGAGGGCACAAAATGTAGGATCACTGGGATGGGTCTCCCCTAGAAATAGACCTAAGCTCATTGAAATGTACCCATTTTTCAAGGAGTTCTTTGCACAATGGGATAAGACATTAATAGAACACCCTCATGTTTCATCGAACCCTTCTCCTCTGACCACTTTTGTACATAATCCAGACATACCTTTTACAAGTGTGCATCAAGTGCAACTAGACGAAACACAGCTGACTCAAACAGCGTTTCACAGACTATTCCTAAACAACAAACTTAAAAAAAAACAGAATTTATGCTTACCTGATAAATTACTTTCTCCAACGGTGTGTCCGGTCCACGGCGTCATCCATAACTTGTGGGAATACTCTCTTCCCCAACAGGAAATGGCAAAGAGCACAGCAAAAGCTGTCCATATAGTCCCTCCTAGGCTCCGCCCACCCCAGTCATTCGACCGACGGACAGGAGAAAAAACAGGAGAAACCATAAGGTGCCGTGGTGACTGTAGTTAAAGAAAGAAATTCATCAAACCTGATTAAAAAAACAGGGCGGGCCGTGGACCGGACACACCGTTGGAGAAAGTAATTTATCAGGTAAGCATAAATTCTGTTTTCTCCAACATTGGTGTGTCGGTTACCCGGCGTCATCCATAACTTGTGGGAACCAATACCAAAGCTTTAGGACACGGATGAAGGGAGGGAGCCAATCAGGTTACCTAAACAGAAGGCACCACGGCTTGCAATACCTTACTCCCAAAAAGAGCCTCCGAAGAAGCAAAAGTATCAAATTTGTAGAATTTGGCAAAAGTGTGCAGGGAAGACCAAGTCGCTGCCTTACATATCTGATCAACAGAAGCCTCGTTCTTGAAGTCCCATGTGGAAGCCACAGCCCTAGTAGAGTGAGCTGTGATGCGTTCAGGAGGCTGCCGTCCGGCAGTCTCGTAAGCCAATCGGATGATGCTTTTCAGCCAAAAGGAAAGAGAGGTAGCAGTAGCTTTTTGACCTCTCCTCTTGCCAGAATAAACGACAAACAGAGAAGACGTTTGTCTGAAATCCTTTGTTGCATCTAAATAGAACTTTAAAGCACGAACTACATCTAAATTGTGTAACAAACGTTCCTTCTTTGAAACTGGATTCGGACACAAAGAAGGCACAACTATTTCCTGGTTAATATTCTTCTTGGAAACAACCTTTGGAAGGAAACCAGGTTTAGTACGCAAAACAACCTTATCTGAATGGAACACCAGATAGGGCGGATTACACTGCAAAGCAGATAACTCAGAAACTCTTCTAGCAGAAGAAATAACAACCAAAAACAGAACTTTCCAAGATAACATCTTGATATCTATGGAATGTAGAGGTTCAAACGGAACCCCTTGAAGAACTGAAAGAACTAAATTCAGACGCAAGGGAGGAGTCAAAGGTCTGTAAACAGGCTTGATCCTGACCAAAGCCTGAACAAAAGCTTGAACATCAGGCACAGCTGCCAGTCGTTTGTGTAACAAGACAGATAAAGCAGAAATCTGTCCCTTTAGAGAACTCGCTGATAATCCCTTATCCAAACCTTCTTGGAGAAAGGAAAGGATCCTAGGAATTTTGATCTTACTCCATGAGAATCCCTTGGATTCACACCAACAGATATATCTTTTCCATATTTTATGGTAAATTTTTCTAGTTACAGGTTTTCTGGCTTGTACCAGAGTATCTATTACAGAATCCGAAAACCCACGCTTAGATAAAATAAAGCGTTCAATTTCCAAGCCGTCAGCTGGAGGGAAACTAGATTTGGATGTTCGAATGGACCTTGTACTAGAAGATCCTGTCTAAAAGGTAGCTTCCATGGTGGAGCCGATGACATATTCACCAGGTCTGCATACCAAGTCCTGCGTGGCCACGCAGGAGCTATCAAGATCACCGAGGCCCTCTCCTGCTTGATCCTGGCTACCAGCCTGGGAATGATAGGAAACGGTGGAAACACATAAGCTAGGTTGAAGGTCCAAGGCGCTACTAATGCATCCACTAGAGTCGCCTTGGGATCCCTGGATCTGGACCCGTAGCAAGGAACCTTGAAATTCTGACGAGACGCCATCAGATCCATGTCTGGAATGCCCCATAATTGAGTCAATTGGGCAAATATCTCCGGATGGAGTTCCCACTCCCCCGGATGGAATGTCTGACGACTCAGATAATCCGCCTCCCAGTTTTCCACTCCTGGGATGTGGATCGCAGATAGGTGGCAGGAGTGATCCTCCGCCCATTTTATGATTTTGGTCACTTCTCTCATCGCCAGGGAACTCCTTGTTCCCCCCTGATGGTTGATGTAAGCAACAGTCGTCATGTTGTCTGATTGGAATCTTATGAATCTGGCCTTTGCTAGTTGAGGCCAAGCCCTGAGAGTATTGAATATCGCTCTCAGTTCCAGAATGTTTATCGGGAGAAGAGACTCTTCCCGAGACCATAGCCCCTGAGCTTTCAGGGAGTCCCAGACCGCGCCCCAGCCCACTAGACTGGCGTCGGTCGTGACGATGACCCACTCTGGTCTGCGGAAGCTCATTCCCTGGGACAGGTGATCCTGGGTTAGCCACCAATGGAGTGAGTCTCTGGTCTTCTGATCTACTTGAATCACTGGAGACAAGTCTGTATAGTCCCCATTCCACTGTTTCAGCATGCACAGTTGTAATGGTCTTAGATGAATTCGCGCAAAAGGAACTATGTCCATTGCTGCAACCATCAACCCTACTACTTCCATGCACTGAGCTATGGAAGGTTGTGGAACAGAGTGAAGAACTTGACAAGCGTTTAGAAGTTTTGACTTTCTGACATCTGTCAGGAAAATCTTCATTTCTAAAGAATCTATTATTGTCCCCAATAAAGGATCTCTTGTCGACGGAGACAGGGAACCTTTTTTCTATGTTCACTTTCCATCCGTGAGATCTGAGAAAGTCCAGAACGATGTCTGTGTGAGCCTTTGCCTTTGAAATAGACGACGCTTGTATCAGAATGTCGTCCAAGTAAGGTGCCACTGCAATGCCCCTTGGTCTTAGAACCGCTAGAAGGGACCCGAGTACCTTTGTGAAAATCCTTGGAGCAGTGGCTAGCCCGAATGGGAGAGCCACAAACTGGTAATGTTTGTCCAGAAAGGCGAACCTTAGGAACTGATGATGATCTTTGTGGATAGGAATATGTAGATACGCATCCTTTAGATCCACGGTAGTCATAAATTGACCCTCCTGGATTGTAGGTAAAATCGTTTGAATAGTTTCCATTTTGAACAATGGCACTCTGAGAAATTTGTTTAGGATCTTTAAATCCAGAATTGGTCTGAAAGTTCCCTCTTTTTTGGGAACTACAAACAGATTTGAGTAAAACCCCATTCCTTGTTCCACGGTTGGAACTGGGTGTATCACTCCCATTTTTAACAGGTTTTCTACACAATGTAAGAATGCCTGTCTCTTTATTTGGTTTGAAGATAAGTGAGACATGTGGAACCTTCCCCTTGGGGGTAGTTCCTTGAATTCCAGAAGATAACCCTGAGAAACTATTTCTAGTGCCAAGGGATCCTGAACATCTCTTGCCCAAGCCTGAGCGAAGAGAGAGAGTCTGCCCCCTACTAGATCCAGTCCCGGATCGGGAGCTACTCCTTCATGCTGTTTTGGTAGAAGCAGCAGGCTTCTTGGCCTGCTTACCCTTGTTCCAGCCTTGCATCGGTTTCCAAGCTGGTTTGGTTTGTGAAGCATTACCCTTTTGTCTAGAGGCTGCAGAGTTGGAGGCCGGTCCGTTCCTGATATTGCGAAAGGAACGAAAATTAGACTTATTCTTGGCCTTGAAAGTCCTATCTTGTGGGAGGGCGTGGCCCTTACCCCCAGTGATGTCTGAGATAATCTCTTTCAATTCTGGCCCAAAAAAGGGTTTTACCCTTGAAAGGGATATTAAGCAATTTTGTCTTGGAAGATACATCCGCTGACCAAGACTTTAGCCAGAGCGCTCTGCGCGCCACAATTGCAAACCCTGAATTTTTCGCCGCTAATCTAGCTAACTGCAAAGCGGCATCTAAAATAAAGGAATTAGCTAACTTAAGTGCGTGAATTCTGTCCATAACCTCCTCATACGGAGTCTCTCTACTAAGCGACTTTTCTAGTTCCTCGAACCAGAACCATGCTGCTGTAGTGACAGGAATAATGCACGAAATAGGTTGCAGGAGGTAACCTTGCTGTACAAAAATCTTTTTAAGCAAACCCTCCAATTTTTTATCCATAGGATCTTTGAAAGCACAATTATCCTCAATAGGAATAGTAGTGCGCTTGGCTAGTGTAGAAACTGCCCCCTCGACCTTAGGGACTGTCTGCCATAAGTCCTTTCTGGGGTCGACCATAGGAAATAATTTCTTAAATATAGGAGGGGGGACAAAAGGTATGCCGGGCTTCTCCCACTCCTTATTCACTATGTCCGCCACCCGCTTGGGTATAGGAAAAGCGTCGGGGTGCACCGGAACCTCTAGGAACTTGTCCATCTTGCACAATTTTTCTGGAATGACCAGGTTGTCACAATCATCCAGAGTAGATAGCACCTCCTTAAGCAGTGCGCGGAGATGCTCTAATTTAAATTTAAATGTCACAACATCAGGTTCTGCCTGTTGAGAAATTCTACCTGAATCAGAAATTTCCCCATCTGACAAAACCTCCCTCATGGCCACTTCAGATTGGTGTGAGGGTATGACAGAGCAATTATCATCAGCGCCCTCCTGCTCTACAGTGTTTAAAACAGAGCAATCGCGCTTTCTCTGAAATGCAGGCATTTTGGATAAAATATTTGCTATGGAGTTATCCATTACTGCCGTCAATTGTTGCATAGTAACAAGCATTGGCGCGCTAGAAGTACTAGGGGTCTCCTGCGTGGGCAAAACTGGTGTAGACACAGAAGGAGATGATGTAGAACTATGTCTACTCCCTTCATCTGATGAATCATCTTGGGCAACTTTACTATCTGTGGCAGTACTGTCCTTACTTTGTTTGGACGCTATGGCACAATTATCACACAATTCTGAAGGGGGAGACACATTGGCTTCCATACATACAGAACATAGTTTATCTGAAGGCACAGACATGTTAAACAGGCTTAAACTTGTCAATAAAGTACAAAAACCGTTTTAAAACAAAACCGTTACTGTCTCTTTAAATTTTAAACAGGGCACACTTTATTACTGAATATGTGAAAAACTATGAAGGAATTGTTCAAATTTAACCAAATTTTCACCACAGTGTCTTAAAGCATTCAAAGCATTGCACCCCAAATTTCAGACCTTTAACCCTTAAAATGTGGAAACCGGAGCCAGTTACAGTTTTAACCCCTCTACAGTCCCAGCTACAGCCTTTGATGCGACTTTACCAAACCCAGGGGGGTATACGATACCAAATGAAGCCTTCTAGGAACCTTTTCAACTACTTTCAGACCCACACACATGCAGCTGCATGTCCTGCTCTCAAAAGTAACTGCGCAGTAATGGCGCGAAAATGAGGCTCTGCCTACTACAGAGAAGGCCCTTCCTGACTGGGAAGGTGTCTAAAACAGTGCCTGACGTAAAAAAACGTTCCCCAAAGTTTATAAAGTGTGAATTTCAACATCAAGCTGTATAAAATGCCCAAATAAAGCAATCGATCTAGCCCATAAAAGTGTCTACCTGTTTTATAGCCCATATTAAGCCCTTTATTCTGTTTGAGACTAAGAAAATGGCTTACCGGTCCCCATGAGGGGAAATGACAGCCTTCCAGCATTACACAGTCTTGTTAGAAATATGGCTAGTCATACCTTAAACATACAAAATAAGGAACTCAGTAGTGCTAAAACAAATGCGTGAGAAACCACTTGAGGTAAGCTAATAGTTAATAGTGCAGTGTATTCCAAACTGTGTGACAGCTTAAGGAAACTTTTATGGATAACTGCATAGGCGAATTGGTCAAGATAAGTCCCCCACTGTTGCCCAAGGCTGCTTACTATACCGGACACTTTGGGATCTACGATGCACGGGTACCTTATACCATCTCCGAGTGCTCGTTTCTTCACCGGCTCAGCTGCTTGGCGTCCTCGTGGGTCTGCAAAAGTACAGCGTCTCTCCTCTTCGATAAGCGCTAGATCCTATTGGCTAGTCAAAGCGTCAATCAGCAGTAACCAATCCGTGGAAAGTACCGATGCTGAAGAATCACCAATAACTATTAGCTGCACGCACACACCTCCCCACAGCTTAACAGTCCAGGATACACTGGCAAAATGTAGAAATATAGAGAAGCGGTAATCCTGGAGAGTATAATTAAAACGTCTTTATTTCAAACTCAGATTAAAAACGAATGGCAGTCACAAGTAAAAGCATACCAGGTGTGGCACTGTTTGGCTACCTTAAGCAGTTAGTCATACCTTAAGCAGAAAAGTCTGCCAACTGTTTCCCCCAACTGAAGTTATCTCATCTCAACAGTCCTATGCGGAAACAGCAAACGATTTTAGTTACTGCTGCTAAAATCATATTCCTCTCACAAACAGAACTCTTCATCTTTTTCTGTTTCAGAGTAAATAGTACATACCAGCACTATTTTAAAATAACAAACTCTTGATAGTAGAATAAAAAACTACAACTAAACACCACATACTCTTCACCATCTCCGTGGAGATGCTGCTTGTTCAGCGGCAAAGAGAATGACTGGGGTGGGCGGAGCCTAGGAGGGACTATATGGACAGCTTTTGCTGTGCTCTTTGCCATTTCCTGTTGGGGAAGAGAGTATTCCCACAAGTTATGGGTGACGCCGTGGACCGGACACACCAATGTTGGAGAAATAGATGACATAGAACGCGATGGACTAAAAATCCCCTGGTTCTTTCATATACAACTGCAACACTACCTACAAACCCACAAACAGCAGGGACAACTCACTAGGCAACCCACATTGTTGGAAGCACTTTGCCTCCTACCAAGTACACAGGGCCACCTTATCTCCATACTTCAACGCCTGCTGACATCAAATAAGGATGCCCCATTACCAAACTATACCAGACAATGGAATAGAGAACTGGGGGTTCCCCTCACAACAGTAGAATGGGGGAAAATATTCCATAACCACACTAAGGCCTCAATCTCAGCTAGACTCCTCGAGTCTAATTATAAATTCCTCTCCCGCTGGTACCTCACTCCAGATAAAATTAAGAGACTATATAAACACACGGATGGGAAATGCTGGAGGGGATGTGGGGAACAGGGAACAATTTCACATACTTGGTGGCACTGCAGCCTACTCGATAAATACTGGCAGGACGTTCTAGACATTGTTGACTCTAAACTAAAGATAACAATAGACAGGAGACCAAGCCTTTTACTCTTTCATAACCTTCCCAGACTTTCGGACAAACCAAAAAAACATCTTTTGAATATAATGCTCAATAGTGCAAAATCACTGATAGCCAGGCATTGGAAATCTATAAAGGTCCCAACGCCCAACGACTGGAAAACCCAAGTTGACAGACTCCTGCAACTAGAAAGGTACAGATTCCTTAGAGATGATAAAGCTGAGATACACGAATACATGCTGGAAATATGGGGCTCTCAACTCTCCTAAACGACCAAATGCCTCAGCACGCTTGCGGGTCCACGGAACAACAGAAATACAGCCTAGACAGTAGGTTTATCCCTTCCCCCAACCTCCCCCTTCTCAAACTTACCCCCTTCCCTTCCACCCCCCCTCCCCCCCTTTTCTCTTTCTCTTCTCTTTCTTCTTCTTTCTTTTCCTCTCCATTTTTTGGAGTTACTCACCGACTTGGGCCAAAACTTGACACAAGTCGGGACATGATTAAAACACTTGATGTGCGTTATAACACCTTACTAATCTCTGTTATTGCAATTGGATTTGTTAAGATTAATGCATGCACGTGTGAGCCCTTGGGAGAATAACTATGTGGAGACCAAGTTTATTATTATAAATACAGAGACAATAAGTTCCACATAAGAACCCCGAGAGTACACGGGAATTACCCTCTGCCACATTTAGAGACATTTGAGCTATGAAGACAAGGGACACCAGGAAGGGCATCAAGTAAGCATGATGTAGAATACTCTCTTACCACTTATATTGTTTATTGTATGCAGAGCCCCCAAGGGCTCACTTATTTGTTTCTGTTATTTATCGTTTATGTTGTATTGTTCTTTCAGACAACAAATAAAGCTTTTGAAAATTTAAAAAACAAACAAAAAAACCTAACACTAAGCCCCTGAAGATCTCCCTACCTTATCTTCACCACGCCGGGTATCACTGATCTGTCCAGAAGAGGGTCCGAAGTCTTCATCCTAACCGGCAAGAAGAGGTCCAGAAGAGGGTCCGAAGTCTTCATCCTATCCGGCAAGAAGAGGACATCCGGACCGGTAGACATGTTCATCCAGGCGGCGTCTTCTATCTTCATCCATCCGGCGCGGAGTGGGACCATCTTGAAGCAACCGACGCGGATCCATCCTCTTCTTGCGGCGACTCCCGACGAATGAAGGTTCCTTTAAGTGATGTCATCCAAGATGGCGTCCCTCGAATTCCGATTAAGGTAGGAAAAATCTGATTGGCTGATTGAATCAGCCAATCAGATTCAAGTTCAATCTGATTGGCTGATCCAATCAGCCAATCAGATTGAGCTTGCATTCTATTGGCTGATCGAAACAGCCAATAGAATGCAAGCTCAATCTGATTGGCCGGAAGAAGAGGATGGATCCGCGTCGGCTGCTTCAAGATGGTCCCGCTCCGCGCTAGATAGATGAAGATAGAAGACGCCGCCTGGATGAACATGTCTACCGGTCCGGATGTCCTCTTCTTGCCGGATAGGATGAAGACTTCGGACCCTCTTCTGGACCTCTTCTTGCCGGATAGGATGAAGACTTCGGACCCTCTTCTGGATGGATCGGTGATACCCGGCGTGGTGAAGATAAGGTAGGGAGATCTTCAGGGGCTTAGTGTTAGGTTTTTTAAGGTGGGTTTGGGTTAGATTAGGGGTATGTGGGTGATGGGTTGTAATGTTGGGGGGGGGGTATTGTATGTTTTTTTTAAATGCAAAAGAGCTGTTTACTTTGGGGCATGCCCCGCAAAAGGCCCTTTTAAGGGCTGGTAAGGTAAAAGAGCTGTTAACTTTTTATTTTAGAATAGGGTAGGGCATTTTTTTATTTTGGGGGGCTTTGGTATTTTTTTAGGGGGCTTAGAGTAGGTGTAATTAGTTTAAAATTCTTGTAATCTTTTTTATTTTTTGTAACTTAGTTGTTTTTTTTTTGTAATTTAGTTTAGTTGATTTAATTGTAGATAATTGTAGATAGTTTAGTTAATTAATTTATTGATAGTGTAGTGTTAGGTTTAATTGTAACTTAGGTTAGGATTTATTTTAAAGGTAATTTTGTAATTATTTTAACTAGGTAGCTATTAAATAGTTATTAACTATTTAATAGCTATTGTACCTAGTTAAAATAAATACAAAGTTTCCTGTAAAATAAATATAAATCCTAAAATAGCTACAATATAATTATTCGTTATATTGTAGCTATATTAGGGTTTATTTTACAGGTAAGTATTTAGCTTTAAATAGGATTCATTTATTTAATAAGATTTATTTTATTTCGTTAGATTTAAATTATATTTAACTTAGGGGGGTGTTAGTGTTAGGGTTAGACTTAGCTTTAGGGGTTAATACATTTATTAGAGTAGCGGCGAGGTCTGGTTGGCAGATTAGGGGTTAATACTTGAAGTTAGGTGGCGGCGATGTTAGGGAGGGCAGAGTAGGGGTTAATACTATTTATTATAGGGTTTTTGAGGCGGGAGTGAGGCGGTTTAGGGTTTAATACATTTATTATAGTGGTGGCGAGGTCCGGTCGGCAGATTAGGGGTTAATAAGTGTAGTTAGGTAGCGGCTACGTTGGGGGGGCAGATTAGGGGTTAATAAATGTTATGTAGGTGTCGGCGATGTTAGGGGCAGCAGATTAGGGGTACATAGGGATAATGTAGGTTGCGGCGGTGTGCGGTCGGCATATTAGGGGTTAATAATAAAATGCAGGGGTCAGCGATAGCGGAGGCGGCAGATTAGGGATTAGTGGTGTTTAGACTTGGGGTACATGTTAGGGTGTTAGGAAGTGTTTCCCCATAGGAAACAATGGGGCTGCGTTAGGAGCTAAACGCTGCTTTTTTTCAGCTCAAACTGCCCCATTGTTTCCTATGGTGATATCGTGCACGAGCACGTTTTTTAAGCTGGCCGCGTCCGTAAGCAACGCTGGTATTTAGAGTTGAAGTGGTGGTAAATTATGCTCTATGCTCCCTTTTTGGAGCCTAACGCAGCCCTTCAGAGAACTCTAAATACCAGCATTGTTTAAAAGGTGCGGGGGGCAAAAAGCAGCGTTAGCTACGCGGGTCGTTACCGACAAAACTCTAAATCTAGCCGAATGTCTTTAAAAAAATAGGTAAATAATAGGGCATGGCATATTACTACCTAAATACCAGTTGAGTTTACCTATATAAGCAAGATACAACCTGATAAGCACCCATCTAATAAAGTGAAAGTAACCTCCAATTAAATATCAAAGTATACATATATAGGATGCAACATATAGGAAATAAAAAGTTGTATCATGTCTGGCCAACACAACCAAAATGTTTATAACAGTTCTTTCCAAAATATGCTTCACAAAAGTAAACATTACTCAAAAAAATACCCTACATCAATTAAGCTTTACCACATAGGACACAATCTTATAAAAAAAATAACAATAGTAAGCACAAATGAAAATTGCAGCACATACAGACACTCAAACAATGTAAATCACATGATTCAATGTACAAATTCCTCTGTGGCATGTTTTGTAACTCTTGCCAGTTTTTATCCTACTGTGAGTCATCTCCACATTAATAGCAGTCTGGTTGTGGTAAATCTAACCACTTATTCTTTTGACAGCACTGCTTAGAGTCATTCATGACCAAAAAGGTCTCTCAAATTTCTAACCAGCCTATAAACCATACATTAAGCAGACATTTTAAAATTAATCAGTATTGATGAGACTCCTATGTTTCTGAAGTCTCCCTTATAATATGATACTGTAAATTATTAGTAGTAAAAAAAGTTTAATGATTAATGTACAAAATTAAGGGACTGGGAATAACTGAAAATGTTAGCTCATGGATAAATAACTGGATATAAGATAGGGAGCAACGAGTAGTAGTAAACGGATCATACTCAGATTGGCCAAAGGTAATGAGTGGAGTCCCCCAGGGATTAGTACTGGGCTCTGTTCTTTTTAATATTTTTATTAATGACTTGGAGCAAGGATTAAATAGCAACATCTCTATTTTTGCAGATGATACAAAGTTGTGTAAGGTCATTAGGTCAGAGCATGATGAGATTCATTAACAAGGGGTCTACAAAAATTAGAAGAATGGGCAGGTAAATGGAAAATGAGATTTAATTCTTAAAAAAATGCAAGGTTCTGCATATTGGAAGTAAGAATAAGCAGGCAATCTATTATTTAAATGGGACTAGACTTAGCCAAACAGAGGAGGAAAGGGATTTGGGAGTAGTAATAGATAACAAGCTACTAGCATGTATTAAAAGTGGCATTGATGCAAAGGAGGAAAGCATAATTATGTCACTATATAAATCTCTGGTAAGACCTCACCTTGAGCATGGAGTGCAGTTCTGGGAACTCATCTCAAAATAAGACCTTGCAGGCTTAGAATAAGTTTAGAGAAGGGCCAGAAAGCTAATAAGGGGAATGGAGAATGTAAGCTATGAGGAGAAGTTAGCCAAACTTGGTCTGTTTTCTATAGAAAAAAAGGCACTTGAGAGGTGACATGATTACTTTATATAAATATATTAAAGCCCCATATACAGAGATGGCAGAATCTCTGTTTATTCTAAGAAAATTGTTTGTGATAAGAGGTCACAATTAAAGGCTGGAGGAAAGGAGATTTAATAGTAAATGCCAATACCTTAGATACATTTAAAAATGGTTTAGAAACAATTCTGGTTAGAAACACAATTCAGGGATATGATTGCTTGTGTTAAATGGGTCACCTTTTTAATGGGATTAATTTAAGATCAACTGGAGATTTTTTTTGTAAGTATATTAAGATTTGTATAGGTTGAACTCAATGGACTTCTGTCTTTTTCAACCTCATCTACTATGTTATTATTATGTCTAGTGTTCTTGAGTAACTGATTTTCCCCCTCCATCATGATATTAAATTAACATCACCTGCTTTAACTTAGTTACCTTGTAAAATTGTATATAGTCAATTTGAAACGTTTTCAAGAAAGCACCTGTTTTTTATTAGATCTGTATAGACATCATTATTATTCTTACAGATTGATATAAAATATATTCCAAAACAGACACTTAAAGTGGATACATTTAAATGCAACTAAATTGCTAATTAAAATGACTTCTCATTTTTCATTTTAAGGTTGAGATAAATGAAAATGTATATTTAAACATGTTTTATGTTTCTGATACAATTCAAGAAGAAATTAAGGGCTAGATAACAAGTAGAGTGCAAACGTTTGTGCCCGAGCTATAAGGGGTATATTGCAAAGGTTTGCGTTTATTGGGCTTACTGCTCGTATTATATTATGAGTTGAAAGTAAATACAATCGCGAGAGTACAATCACAAAAAATATTACACAAAAGTTATAAAGGCTCAACGATATGAGGTATCAGGTGTTAGAAATAAAATGACTGCATAGATTAGAATTTGTTGTACAATATGTTGCTCATACTGTGAGGCCTTTCAAAAAATTTAGGAAGGAAAAAATTAGCTTGAGTGCTGTTTATCTCACAAGGCATTGTTCTGCAAATGAAAGAGAGCACCTATACTAAAATATAATGCTTAAAGGGATACTGAACCCAATATTTTTCTTTTATGATTCAGATAGAGCACGCAATTTTAAGCAACTTTCTTATTTACTCCTATAATTTCAGCACCCTGGATAGCGCTTGCTGACCACTGTCTCAATTTAATGTTGAAAAGTACTTAGCAAGGGATTTAATGCTTTGATAACGACACAGGTTAACTGGCCTCGAAAATCCATCAGCAATGGTTATCCAGTAGATTGTGAAGGCTTATGGCTTTTATTAGGGATTTTTCAGGTCTTAAAGTAATCAGATGCCCATCTGAAAATAGATTCATAGGATGATTATGCATACAAGTTGAAAAAAAGGCTTGTTAAGCCCCAGAAACAGGTAAAATGTATTACAATATATGTTACTGCTCTTTCTATATATACTATTATTATTATTATTATCAGGTATTTGTAGAGCGCCAACAGATTCCGCAGCGCTGTATACTGAAAAGCAAACATATAACTGAAAAGTTCTACATGAATACACATGAAGACAATGAGTGGGAGAGATATAGTTTTGAAGGATGAAAGAACTTTTCGCTATCCTCGAATTGTCACAAAGCAGTTGTCATTTCCAGTGTTTGAAAGTATTACTTAGAAACAGAAATTATATATTCTAAGTACAAGCTCTGCAATTTTCTTGTTAGCATCAAAACTAAATGTACATGCCCTCAACTGTAATAATTCTATTATATATAATTAATATTCAACACATGATTATGTCAGTAATTGTGACACTACATAAACAATATGTATAAGATTGAATATTTCAACACTGCCGGATATTTTGCTCTTATGTTTGGATTTAGATTATAATATATGTCAATTCCTGGTTGGATTTTAAGGCACATGAAGGATACAGAAAATCTGTAGCAAAATGGTTGGATGAACCTTTTGGCATAAAAGGAAAATATGTGTAATACAAAGCCCCAAATGCCTATTTCACTGAGCGGGAACCCAGGATACTAGCCAGTAATTAGGGCAAGATTAAAAGATCATAATTGAAGAAAATGCTTGACAAAAAACTATCAGGACAGTAGGTTATCTACAAAACAGAGAGAAAGCGCAGCTCCAGTTCACAGTTATATTTATTTTCACAGCGTCCTTGTGCTACATGTAAACACATCAACAAGTTTATAATAGGCACATGAATATAAAAACAGTCCAGTTATTCTTCCTTCACAGTCTTAGAATGACAGACACAATCTCACCAGGTTCACAGCGACCAAGTCCCGAAATCCTGAACTCCTGCAATCTGTATTGGAATTTGCCACCAGGACAGGAGGTTACCATAGTTACCTTTTTTCATTGCTTTGTCTAAAAGTGAGCATTTTCAAAAGGTATTTGTTTCCTACCCTTCCTGTTTCTTTTTAACCTGTTTTGGCAAGATGTTTAATAAAATATGGACTTTAACCTCTGTGCCCGCTTACTTTGGTGATTGCTGCTTTGCTGTGTATCCAATCCAAAGACCTGACTTGCAGGGTGCCCAAGCCACAGACCTTCCTTGCTGTGTATCCAAGCCACAGACCTACCTTGCTGTGTGCCCAAGTCACATATCTGCCTTGCTGTGTATCCAAGCCACAGACCTGCCTTTCTGTGTGCCTAAGCCACAGACCTGCCTTGCTGTGTATCCAAGTCACAAACCTACCTTGCTATGTGTCCAAGCCACAGACCTGCATTGCAATGTGTCCAAGCCACAGACCTGCCTTGGTTTGTATCCAAGTCAAAGACCTGCCTTGCTGTGGGTCCAAGCCACAGACCTGCATTGCTGTGTGTCCAAGCCACAAACCTGCCTTGCTGCATATCAAAGCCACAGACCTGCCTTGCTGTGTATCCAAAACACAGTCCTGCCTTGCTGTGTATCCAAGCCACAGACCTGCCTTGCTGTGTGTCAAAGCCACAGAACTGTCTTGCTGTGTATTCTGCATTACTATCTGGAATTGTGCTCAATGTGTTGTATCCTTCTTAATACATTTTACCTTACTTGATTTCTGTGAGTAAATGTTGCCCTGCACCCTGAAGTCATCCAGTCATCAAATGGAGGTTGCACTCTACTATTATGACAAACAAGTGAAAAAAAAACTATATTGTAGCAAACAGTATGCTACAATTAAGTTTTTCCCTTTTTTGGTGGAGTGCAACCTTAATTTCCTTCAATAAGGCAGGGAGAGTCCACGACTTCATTCCTTACTGTTGGGAAATACAGCACCTGGCCACCAGGAGGAGGCAAAGACACCCCAGCCAAAGGCTTAAATATCCCCCCCCCCAACTTCCCCTATCCCTCAGTCATTCTTTGCCTTTCGTCACTATAGACTCATGGACATCATTCATTTTGCTAGATTCCATCTTAGACTCTTACAACTATGCATGCTGTGACAATGGAACGGTGACCATTCAGATCTGTCTCAACAGATTGTGCTGGCCAGCCTGTCAAGAGACTCTCTCTCCTGGTGGCTCTGTCCAGATCACCTTTCCCAAGGCACGTGCTTTTTGAGACTGTCCTGGGAGATTGTGACTACGGATGCAAGCCTTTCCAGCTGGCGAGCCATTTGGGGTGCCTTCCGATCAATATTTTGGAACTCCGGGCAATCTTCAATGCCTTAAAGGCTTGGCCCCTTCTGGGTTCGTCTCAGTTTATCATTTTCTAATTAGATAATATAACCTTGGTTGCCTATATCAACCATCAGGAGGGAAAGAGAAGTTCCTTGGCGATAAGGGTAGTATCTCAGATACTAGAGTGGGCGGAGACTAACAAATGTATGCTGTCAGTAATCCAGATTCTGGGTGTGGACAACTGGGAAGCGAACTTCCTCAGCAGGCAATCCTTTCATCCAGGGGAGTGGTCTATTCACCCTGAGGTGTTTGCAGTGAGTGGGGGACGCCGGAGATAGATCTCATGGCATTTCGCCTCAATACCAAGCAACCCAGTTACGGGTTGAGGTCGAGGGATCCTCAGGTGGAATTGATTCATGCCCTATCAGTACCATGGAGGTTCAGACTCATATCTTTTTCCTCCATTACCGCTTCTCCCTCGTGTGGTGGCTCGCATCAAGCAGGAGTGAGCATCTGTGATTCTTATTGCTCCGCCGTGGCTGCAAAGAACGTGGTTTGCGGATCTGGTGGGGATGTCCTCATTTCCTCAAAGGAGGTTACCTTGTTGCAGAGATCTGCTAATACAGGATCCTTTCGTTCATCAAAATCTAGATTCTGTAAGGCTGACTGCGTGGAGATTGAACGCTTAGTCTTAGCCAAGAGAGGGTTTTCTGAGAGTGTTATTGATACTCTGGTTCAAGCATGTAAGCCAGTTACTCGTCATATCCATAAAGTGTGAAGGACTTACTCGTACTGGTGTGAGGAGCGTAGCTTTTCCTGGCATAAGGTTAAGGTTGCCAGAATTTTATCTTTTCTCCAGGATGGACTGGAGAAGGGCCTATCTGCTAGTTCCCCGAAGGGACAGATATCCACCCTGTTGGAGTAACTGCATAAAATATTAGCTGAGCTTCTGGACGTGCAGTCCTTTTTTAAGGCTCTGGCTAGGATCAGATCCATGTTTAGATCTGGGGCTCCACCGTGGAGCCTCAATCTTGTTCTTAGTTTTTTGCAGCAGGCTCCATTTGAGCCAATGCATACTGTTAACATTAAATTGTTATCTTGGAAGGTTCTTTCTTTGCTGGCTATTGCCTCTGCGTGCAGAGTTTCTGAGACTTCTGCTTTGCAATGTGATCCCCCTAATCTGTTTTTTTTAAGCTGGTAAGGTGGTTTTATGCACTAAACTAGGGTTCCTCCCTAAGGTGGTGTTGAATCGTAACATTAATCAAGAAATTGTTGTTCCCTCCTTGTGTCCTAATCCTTCTTTAGCGAAGGAACGTTTGCTTCACAATCTAGATATGGTTTATGCCTTGAAGTTCTTTCTTCAGGCTACTAAGATATTCAGACAATCTTCCTCTTTGTTTGTCATCTATACAAGGAAGCATAAGGGGCAGAAGGCTACTATGACTTCTCTATCTTTCTGGTTGAGGAGTGTCATCTGCTTAGCTTATGAGACAGCGGGACGACAGCCTCCTGAGAGGATAATGGCTCATTCCACTAGAGCAGTGGCTTCCTCTTGGGCTTTTAAGAACGAAGCCTCAATGGATCAGATTTGTAAGGCAGCTACCTGGTCTTACTTACACACTTTTTCAAAATTTTACAAGTTTGATGTGTTTGCTTTGGCTGAAGCAGCTTTTGGGAGAAAAGTTTTGCAGGTTGTGGTGCCCTCAGAATAGGGTCTACCTCTTTTTTCTGTTCCCTCCTGTTATTCATTCAGTGTCCTCTGGAGCTTGGGTATAGTTTTCCCAAAAGTAAGGAATGACTCTCCCTGCCTTATCCACGACCCCACCCGTAATTTATTGTTTTGATGGGTGGCTCCCTTTTTATATTATTTCTTTTGGCACCTTTTATAACCTGATGTTTCTCCTACTTTTCCTTGTTCCCTCGGCAGAATGACTGGGGGATAGGGGAAATTGGAGGGATATTTAAGCCTTTGGTTGGGGTGTTTTTGCCCCTTCTTGGTGGCCAGGTGTTGTATTTACCAACAGTAAGAAATTAAGTCGTGGACTCTACCTGCCAGGAAGTAAAGGAATTTATCTGGTAAGCATAAATTATTTTTTTTTCACTGAACCCCTATAACCATGACATCTTGTCATAGAGGTGTGTCCTTCTCCACCAGTAAAACAGAGGCAGTTCTCCTTATCTGCCAGCAGGGCCACCACTAGAAATGTTGGGGCCCCTGACTCAACCATTGATCCGCCCCCCCCCCCTCTTGACATGTGCAATTTTTGACCAAGTCACTAAAACATATATGAACTTTATTCTTAATTGTCTATTTAAACTTGGAAATGTTGTGAAGGTAGTAACATACAGACACACAGACACACTCATACACTGAAACACACAAACACACTCACACATAAAGATTCACATATAGACACTCTAGCAGACACGCAAAGAAACACACTCAGACACAGACACCCAAACAGACACTTAGCACTTGTTTACTTTGACCTGACAAGTAATGAGGTAAAGTAAAGGTCTTGTTAGTCTCAAAGTCTGTAGAAAGATGTGAATAATTAGTAGTATGGTCAAAATGTCCTAAAAAGGAACAGACAATGGACACACACACACACAAACTTGCACATACACCCAAGGAAACACCGACAGAGACAGCCTCAGAAAACACACAAAGACATACACACACACACACAGACACCCACAAAAAACACACAAAGACATACACTAACAGAGAGAACACCACATAAAAAACACACAAAGACATACATACACACACTTTCACTGAGATATCCACAGAAAACACACAGACATACACACACCCTCACAGAGACACCCACATAAAACACAGACATACATACATACATATACACACACACCCTCACAGAGACATCCACAGAAAACACAGACATACACACCCACCCTCACAGAGGCATCCAGAGAAAATACACAAAGACAAACATACACACACCCTCTCAGAGACACCCACAGAAAAATCTCAAAGACATATGCACACACCCTCACAGACATCCACAGAAAATGCACAAAGACATACACACCCACCCTCACAGAGAAACCCACAGATAAAAAATACATACACACTCATAGAGACACAAACCAAAGCACAGAGACATCAACACAGACACCCACAGAAACACTCACAGGAGGAAACATTTATGCACCTTGCATCCCCTAAATCAACAGTGTGTGACATGCATGATTAGAAATTAAGAGATCACTTTTTAAAGAATCATATTTGTTAATGTGCAAACAAAAATAATTCTGTGAATTCAAAATTGTACATTAATGAGCTGGGTAGATGGCTAGATGAAGAAAAGTACCTTTAAAAGGTTAACATATGTTTGTTTGTTTTTTCCCCATTTTCCCCAACCAAGAGCACCACTTCAAATATAGTGTACACATTTTCCCATCTGTCAGCTGTACTTATGGATTTTGAAAATGCTGTACTCTATATGGTCTTGGTGGGACCATAAGCTGTGGTACTCATACCATTAGATCTGGTTAAATGCAGGATTTAGGCTTGTTGGTATCTATTTCAAAATTAAGTCAGCTGTAGTGTAAACTGAACTGTAGTCTGAGAGTATAACATTTTATGCAGATATGAAAATCTTAGATAAAATGCCCCCTTGCATCTGGAAAGTCCTTGCATAAAGGGGCAGTAAATTGGAATGCAATATATATATATATATATATATATATATATATATATATAAATAAAATGCATATCTGCCAAAAGGGCATCTTCCATTTGTGTATTGAGGAGGAAACATTTCTGCATGGTTTTAAATATAGAATTTCTACAGCATTGTCAAATAATCATAAATACACTACTGCTAAAAAATGTGTTTTTATGGACCCCTAGCCCCACTGAAGTTACAATCCAAAATTGCACAAAGAAATAAAAAACCTCCTCTGCAAATGAAAGTGATATGCCGTCTGACTCAGGCACACACTGTACAAAGTGCCAAGTCTGTCTCACACTGTGCATAGTGGTTTAGTGCACACTAAGAAATCCTCTCAAATGCTAATACTTTACTCCTTGTAATAACATTTCCCATGCTCAATTAGCACTCTGCTGTAGTACCCACTGGTGGCTGCCAATTTTTTTTTTTTATTTATTTTTAGTTCTTGCCTCATGGGGTACCCCTGGCTCATTGGGCCCCTGACAGGAGTCACCCCTGTAACCCCCTGATGGCGGCCCTGTCTGCCAGTGATGATTAGTAGAAAGCACAAAACTAATATTGCAATATTATTTTCAACTGAAAATGAAACATTTTTTACGTAAAATAAAAAAAGTATATGTAAATGCTGCTCTTTCATAAGAACAATGGCAATTTTAGTTTAGTTTAGTGTCCCTCTGAGCATGAAAATAAAATAAAGCTCATAGCCAAGGCTAACTTGAGTGGTTTAGAAATAAGAAAATGATAAAGATAATAACTTCACACAGTTCTGTTGATAGTAACGTGTAAGCTGAAACCTACAAAGAAGCTCAAGAGACAAAGGTTGATCCCTCTTGAGTAGCTAAACAAAACCTGTGTGAGGTTTTAATATTAAAATTGGATTACAATCTATCGGCACCCAACATGGATTTTTGCTTTCTGCCAAAACTGATTGTCCCGTCTCAAGTGACCACAATGCAAAGTGGATTTGTGCATTAAAAGTCTACAGCCACCTTTTCAAAAGAAAAACTTCAAAAAAGTTGTGCTAAGTACCTATTTTCGTGAAAGAAACTGGAAGGTCACCGAAACTGACATATGCAATAGCCCATTCACACCTCTTAAGGTTACAGCATAGGGTTTTTTAATTAAAACTATTTGTTCACTTTGGAAGGGGAAATACTCAAATAACCACACATTTATTTGCGAGTGGTTATTTCTTCTTTACATTCAATCCGATAGAGCCACTATTGCAGCTGCTCAATATCTGCTACAGTAGACAAGCAAAAGTTGTACAAGTTAGTAAATTGAAATATACATCCTAATTCTTCACCCAGAAAGAAATTTAAAGGGACATTAAACTGCTGGGTACAAGTATAGTAGGATGGTTACTATCAATAAGAGAAAAGAAAAGCGTAGGCACCAGAAGGTTTTTCAAAAATGCAAATGTCCTTTATTCAGGTGATAAAATGCAATGCAACAACGGATGTTAGGAAAAGCATAAACCTCAGGGCTTAGGTGGAGAAGTGGTCACCCACGTACCCCATTGCTGACATGTTTCGGCTTAAGCCGTAATCATAGCTAAAGGGTAAGAGTTATGCCTGCCTTATAAAAGAACAGTTCACCTGTGATAGGTTAAAAACAAAATTGTCACGTGGTTGATACACACCTCCACCTGTAGGTCAATCTGTAAATTTACACTGCCCTGTGTGGAAGTTAACTCCTTATTTTCCACTTAAGCACATGAGGATAGTTTATTTGTTTTCATAATGACCAAAAAGCCTACATTAAAATGGTTCAATATATATCTTGTTATTATGTACTACTTTATGTGAAGACATAGCTAGTTTAACATAAGTCATATATATCCGCTTGCTTACTTAGCATTTTGTGCAGTTGTACCATTACAAAAATTGGTGGCTCTATATGTAAACAATCATTACCTATCTATCATGTATTGAAAATATCTAAATTGAGGATATCGAACGATAATCCACATAAGGGAAAGGCTGAAAAAATGGTAATAACAATAACATTTACCCAAATAATAATAATAAAACCCTTTATAAAATGAACTTGATGACTGACTTAGTCTAAGTGAAACATTTATGATAACTGTATGCTATAATGTTTATAGTTCACCCTTTGTAACTATATAAACTTCATCCAATATAACATATAGTATTAATCCTGTATATATATGGGGACACATGCTAACACCAGAAATTAATAAGGTCATATTCAGAATTCAGCCCTTTGGGCATTCTGGTGTGCAGCCTGTGTATCCAAAACACCTCCCTTTTAAGAAGCAAGGTGTCCCTGTCACCTCCCCTGTTGTTTGTACCAACAACCTCAATGATCGTCCATGATAATGTCCCTGGATCTTTATTGTGTTTAACCTTGAAGTGGTTCACCAGGGGGGTGGTGAGTATACCCCTTTTGATGTCATTAATATGTTCCCTTATCCTAGTCCTTACTTGTCTAGACGTTTGTCCTGTATATTGAATGTCACAGATGTCACAGTTAAGAAGATATACTGCATAAGTTGACCTACAATTAAAGAGCGCTCTATGTGCAAATGTCTCACCAGAGTAAGAGCTTCTAAATATATTACCCAATTTGGCATGACTACATGCTATGCAGTTTCTAAAGCTGCACCTATAGACCCCTTTGTAGCTAAGCCAAGAGGATGTATTTGTCTCACCCGTTTTCAATTGTGTAGGTGCCACATAGTTTCCTATGGTTTTGCCTCTCTTGAAGGCAAATCTCAACTTCTGTGCTGCAATATGTGTTAGATCATCATCTGACTTTAAAAGGGACATGTGTCTACGTATGATATTGCATATTTGGTAATACTGTTTACTGAACTGGGTCACGAATGTAAGTTGCTCAGATTTTGTATTACTTTCTGTGAATTTATCCTTGAGTAGGTTGGCCCTTTCTATGGCCCTTACTTCATCCCGGGCCCTAATAATATCCTGTTCGGGGTACCCCCTCTCGAGGAATTTTTCACACAATTCCATCTCATGTTTGGAATGTTCACTAGTTTTGGTACAGTTCCTTTTTACCCTAGTGAACTGGCCTTTCAGTACCGACAAGGAGGAGACAACAGGGCAGGAAGTACAACTGACACCGGTTATCAACCTGTCCAGTCATACATTAAGTAAGGCTGAAGAGAGGGTCTTAGGGTTAGGACTTAATTTTGTCCCCACTGATAATTTTGATCTTTTTTCCACACTATTGGATGTAAACAAATTAATTAGGTCACTTACATTAAAAAAGCATTTCAAAAACCTCTTGTCTGATATTCCCTGTGAGGAACAACTCCCCAAGGTGATGAGAACTAATTTAACATTTGAGGAATGCTGTGATGTAGCAGGTTTAGAGACACTACAGAGGGAGAGTCACATTGTGGACAGTGTAATCGCACACACTGGTGACACTGGCCCTAAACTTAGAAACACATCTAAATTTTACCCCATCCAGTCTAGGGGCCCTGTACTGGAAAAATTCCAGAAGAGAATAGAGGAAGATTTGACCAATCTGGCATACACTACCAAACTTGGGATTAAGGGTAATCTTAATAATGAGGAGAAAAAAGCACTCAAAAACTTAAGTGAAAACATGAATTTGGTGGTCAGGGCCGCAGACAAGGGTGGCTCTGTTGTCTTAATGGATAGGACATTCTTTGAAAAGGAGGCCCTAAGGCAATTAAATGACCCCAAACAATACATTATACTAGACTTTAACCCTACAAACAGATTTCAGAAAGAGCTTTCACACTTGATTGATGATGGGAGGGAAGAGGGTTTTTTGGATGATGGCACTTGTGAATTTTTATATGCGGTGAATCCTAAGGTCCCTACCTTCAACATTCTGCCAAAGGTACACAAGTCCCTGGAGAATGTTGAGGGTAGACCCATCATTAGTGGGATTGATTCCATGTTGGAGCCATTATCCAAGTGGCTTGATTCGATCCTTCAACCCCTGGTGGGGGAACTTCTTAGTCACCTTAGAGACACCAAGCAACTATTGAAAGAGATAGAAGTAATTCCTTGGAAGGAGGGCTATGGATGGTTATCAGTCGATGTAAAATCGTTATATTCGTCAATCCCACATAGCTCTGGGCTAGAATCCATATCCTTCTTTCTAAGGAGATCCACTGGATATAGTGAGACATTTATTAAATTTATTCTCAGAGTAACTGAGTTCCTGCTTACTCACAACTTCTTTGTATTTGAACGCGTGTTTTATCTCCAGAGATGTGGCACAGCCATGGGGGCCAAATTTGCTCCCTCTTACGCCAACCTATATATGGGTTGGTGGGAGCTGTGCCACATCTTTGGAGATATAAACACTTATAGGGGTAATATCGTCTATTATCGTCGTTATATAGACGACCTGTTGTTTATATGGGATGGCAGTCAGAATGAAGCACAAGAGTTTGTAGGGCATCTCAATGTCAATAATGCAAGCCTACAATTCACTCATGAATTTGGGCACTCTAAAATTAATTTTTTAGATGTCACCCTCCTTGGTGAGGGGACTAACTATATAAGGGTAGAGCTCTACAGAAAACCCATAACCAGGAACACCCTATTACACGCACAGAGCAGCCATCCCAAGCAGGTTTTCAAATCGGTACTGAAAGGCCAGTTCACTAGGGTAAAAAGGAACTGTACCAAAACTAGTGAACATTCCAAACATGAGATGGAATTGTGTGAAAAATTCCTCGAGAGGGGGTACCCCGAACAGGATATTATTAGGGCCCGGGATGAAGTAAGGGCCATAGAAAGGGCCAACCTACTCAAGGATAAATTCACAGAAAGTAATACAAAATCTGAGCAACTTACATTCGTGACCCAGTTCAGTAAACAGTATTACCAAATATGCAATATCATACGTAGACACATGTCCCTTTTAAAGTCAGATGATGATCTAACACATATTGCAGCACAGAAGTTGAGATTTGCCTTCAAGAGAGGCAAAACCATAGGAAACTATGTGGCACCTACACAATTGAAAACGGGTGAGACAAATACATCCTCTTGGCTTAGCTACAAAGGGGTCTATAGGTGCAGCTTTAGAAACTGCATAGCATGTAGTCATGCCAAATTGGGTAATATATTTAGAAGCTCTTACTCTGGTGAGACATTTGCACATAGAGCGCTCTTTAATTGTAGGTCAACTTATGCAGTATATCTTCTTAACTGTGACATCTGTGACATTCAATATACAGGACAAACGTCTAGACAAGTAAGGACTAGGATAAGGGAACATATTAATGACATCAAAAGGGGTATACTCACCACCCCCCTGGTGAACCACTTCAAGGTTAAACACAATAAAGATCCAGGGACATTATCATGGACGATCATTGAGGTTGTTGGTACAAACAACAGGGGAGGTGACAGGGACACCTTGCTTCTTAAAAGGGAGGTGTTTTGGATACACAGGCTGCACACCAGAATGCCCAAAGGGCTGAATTCTGAATATGACCTTATTAATTTCTGGTGTTAGCATGTGTCCCCATATATATACAGGATTAATACTATATGTTATATTGGATGAAGTTTATATAGTTACAAAGGGTGAACTATAAACATTATAGCATACAGTTATCATAAATGTTTCACTTAGACTAAGTCAGTCATCAAGTTCATTTTATAAAGGGTTTTATTATTATTATTTGGGTAAATGTTATTGTTATTACCATTTTTTCAGCCTTTCCCTTATGTGGATTATCGTTCGATATCCTCAATTTAGATATTTTCAATACATGATAGATAGGTAATGATTGTTTACATATAGAGCCACCAATTTTTGTAATGGTACAACTGCACAAAATGCTAAGTAAGCAAGCGGATATATATGACTTATGTTAAACTAGCTATGTCTTCACATAAAGTAGTACATAATAACAAGATATATATTGAACCATTTTAATGTAGGCTTTTTGGTCATTATGAAAACAAATAAACTATCCTCATGTGCTTAAGTGGAAAATAAGGACTTAACTTCCACACAGGGCAGTGTAAATTTACAGATTGACCTACAGGTGGAGGTGTGTATCAACCACGTGACAATTTTGTTTTTAACCTATCACAGGTGAACTGTTCTTTTATAAGGCAGGCATAACTCTTACCCTTTAGCTATGATTACGGCTTAAGCCGAAACATGTCAGCAATGGGGTACGTGGGTGACCACTTCTCCACCTAAGCCCTGAGGTTTATGCTTTTCCTAACATCCGTTGTTGCATTGCATTTTATCACCTGAATAAAGGACATTTGCATTTTTGAAAAACCTTCTGGTGCCTACGCTTTTCTTTTCTCTTATTGATACCATTTGGATATGGTTGAGGCACGGAAGGTGATTTGGCAGTAGAACATTCTCCCCACAAGGTGCCATAAGAATTTGGAATCTTTTCGTGAAGCTGTGGACTCTCCCCGGTTCTGTTTAGTTCACCGGCTCCACATCGTGACGTCACGTCTTCCCCGGATCAGCCGCTCAGACGCTGACACGCTGTAGGGATCCACACGGCTGCTCGACCTCCAGGATACTGTTGATCGCACAGATACCTTCGCGAGAGGATCCGGAGCAGGATATCAGAGGTGGGTCCCCAGAATCAGCTTTTGTCAGTAGCGTGCATACCGGAGGTTTATACTACAGACCACACGGAGCTCGTTTATGGGGGAGAGAGTTTTCAAGGCACCTATGTATACATGTGGGACTGACGTGAGTTTAATATAGTAACATTACCCAGCATTGTGACACAGGTGCTGCATTGACTTTCTTTGATAGGATGGTTACTACTCACAGTGCTTTTGTTTTTCTTCCTGTGCTTGCATCTCTCGTCAAAGTTATTCTCTTATTTTAACCCTTCAAAAGTGCTGGTAAGTGAAGCTCTGCATTTTCACATTGGGTGCCGCCATTTTGGAATTTAAGTATTTTTGTATCCTGTGACAGGAGGGTGGCGCATTCACAGTTTAGTGATATTGTTGTCTTCTTGATAAGACGTATCCTGCAATTCAGTTTAGCTTGCACAATACAGAGTGGGAGCTGGATATTTTTGCAATGGCTGCATTTCTTTATATTAGTCCTAGGAGCTTTTTTTATTTGTAATGTAATTTTAAATCGAATTAAAAAAAACTGCAAAAATGTAACTCTTCTGCTTTATATTGTGCAAGCTGATTAAAAGTAAAAGGTACCGTTGTCAAATAGCCAGCAGCGTTACTGACCTGTGAAAGTGCACTGCTTTTGTCACAGGATGCAACTATAGGCGTTACAAGATGGCGATGCCCAGTATAAAGATACAGAGATTTACCAACTGGTTTCTGTAATAGGTTAAAATAAGAGAATGACATTAAAGGGAACTGCAGATACAGAAGGAAATACAATACCATGATGAGTAGTAACCACGCTACTGTAGTTGTACTAGCCATTTAATGTCCCCTTAAAGGGGCTCTTTTGAGTAAAAACAAGTGCTTTGTATTATGCTTCCAAGAAAGATCAAAAAAGCAAAGTCTGCAACCTAGGTTTAAAATACTGCAAAATGTCTAAACCAGCTATTTGATTTGCAAATGAAATGAGGAAAAAGGAAGCTGAGTCCCAGGGTCAGTAATGGAGTTTATTGCAATGCAGGCTTACAACAGGTTAGGTGAGCTCCATCTAACGCGTTTCGCGCATGGGCACATGCGCTTCATCAGATTACAGAATTAGCTTTTTGGCCTTTCTGATTAGTGTACAACTTGCAATTTTTATTTTTTTTAAAAAAAATTTATATTTCCATTTGAACTTTTACATGCTTTAATACAGAAACAGTATGCGCATCCTTTTTTATTTTTAAAACTGCCTATGCAATGGTGCCAAGTGATTGGTAGACAGAATAATAAAGCCAAATTTAGAAATAATAGAAGAATACAATTATCAACATGTATTATGTAAAAAATAAATTAGGTCAAATCTTAAAAATATTGGAGGCCCCAAATGTATCAAAAGCGGGGGGGGGGGGGGGGAGGGAATTAATCAAATGGATATTTTCTGTAGAATAAAATACAGATTTGAAAAACCCAGTTTGACTTTAAACAGGAGAAAAAACGGTTCTGATCTTTTGTGTATATTTGCAGCAATTGAACGTCTGAAAATCGTACAGAATTATTACATCGTCAGTAGAAGAGGACAGACAAATGAAAGGCTTGAGATAAAATCTATACAATAGTTAAGGACAAGTGCTGCTTTAAAATGAAACACGTTCTGGAGTCACTTAAGGATATCTTTATTTAACAATCAGTCATTAAACTACATAACAATCATAGAAATAATTTTGCTTTAGGTCAAACTGCTTTAGAAAGAAGATAAGGGAAAAAATCTACACTAATTATATAACCCAAAGACAAATGATCTATAAAAAATAAGAACCCAAACTTAATAAAAAATAATACAATGTAATTGCAGCTGAAGAATATTTGGAAACTATCTCAAGCAGAACATAAATCACATTTCCGAAAATGCCTTTGCAAAATCCTAATTTCTCCCTACAGCTATTTAAAATTAAAGAAATGATGAGTATCCAGCAGAAAAAAATACACACAATTCAAACCTTTTTTGATGAGTGACAAAAATAAATAATATAAATTGTAGAAAATATTAAATCTATAAAAATGTATCTAACAAAGTTAAAAGTTTAAAAACAGTAATCTGTCATTGGTGCGCATTCCAGCTCATTTTAGTATTTCGTGTGCAAAATTTAAAATTAGCTTCAGTGAAATTAGCTTTATTTTTCAATATATAATATTTTTTTTTTTTTTAATTAAAGGGATATTAAACAGTAAATACACGCTTGAGAATACGATGTACTCAAAACAAACAGCTTTAGAATAATATGTCAATGTAGGTTGACATAATATATAATAATTATATTAGTTAAAATATTAAAAATGTAAGTGCAAATGTACAAAATACCTTAGGCCTAGATTTGGAGTTCGGCGGTAAATGGGCTGCTAACGCTCCGCGGGCTTTTTTCTGGCTGCACCATAAATTTAACTCTGGTATCGAGAGTTCAAACAAATGCTGCGTTAGGCTCCAAAAAAGGAGCGTAGAGCATTTTTACCGCAAATGCAACTCTCGATACCAGAGTTGCTTACGGACGCGGCCGGCCTCAAAAACGTGCTCGTGCACGATTCCCCCATAGGAAACAATGGGGCTGTTTGAGCTTAAAAAAAACCTAACACCTGCAAAAAAGCAGCGTTCAGCTCCTAACGCAGCCCCATTGTTTCCTATGGGGAAACACTTCCTACGTCTGCACCTAACACTCTAACATGTACCCCGAGTCTAAACACCCCTAGCCTTACACTTATTAACCCCTAATCTGCCGCCCCCGCTATCGCTGACCCCTGCATATTTTTTTAAACCCCTAATCTGCCGCTCCGTAAACCGCCGCAACCTACGTTATCCCTATGTACCCCTAATCTGCTGCCCTAACATCGCCGACCCCTATATTATATTTATTAACCCCTAATCTGCCCCCCTCAACGTCGCCGACACCTGCCTACACTTATTAACCCCTAATCTGCCGAGCGGACCTGAGCGCTACTATAATAAAGTTATTAACCCCTAATCCGCCTCACTAACCCTATCATAAATAGTATTAACCCCTAATCTGCCCTCCCTAACATCGCCGACACCTAACTTCAATTATTAACCCCTAATCTGCCGACCGGAGCTCACCGCTATTCTAATAAATGTATTAACCCCTAAAGCTAAGTCTAACCCTAACACTAACACCCCCCTAAGTTAAATATAATTTTTATCTAACTAAATAAATTAACTCTTATTAAATAAATGATTCCTATTTAAAGCTAAATACTTACCTGTAAAATACATCCTAATATAGCTACAATATAAATTATAATTATATTATAGCTATTTTAGGATTAATATTTATTTTACAGGCAACTTTGTAATTATTTTAACCAGGTACAATAGCTATTAAATAGTTAAGAACTATTTAATAGTTACCTAGTTAAAATAATAACAAAATTACCTGTAAAATAAGTCCTAACCTAAGTTATAATTAAACCTAACACTACCCTATCAATAAAATAATTAAATAAACTACCTACAATTACCTACAATTAACCTAACACTACACTATCAATAAATTAATTAAACACAATTCCTACAAATAAATACAATTAAATAAACTAGCTAAAGTACAAAAAATAAAAAAGATCTAAGTTACAGAAAATAAAAAAATATTTACAAACATAATAAAAATATTACAACAATTTTAAACTAATTACACCTACTCTAAGCCCCCTAATAAAATAACAAAGCCCCCCAAAATAAAAAATGCCCTACCCTATTCTAAATTAAAAAAGTTACAAGCTCTTTTACCTTACCAGCCCTGAACAGGGCCCTTTGCGGGGCATGCCCCAAGAATTTCAGCTCTTTTGCCTGTAAAAAAACACATACAATACCCCCCCCCAACATTACAACCCACCACCCACATACCCCTAATCTAACCCAAACCCCCCTTAAATAAACCTAACACTAAGCCCCTGAAGATCTTCCTACCTTGTCTTCACCATACCAGGTTCACTGATCCGTCCTGAAGAGCTCCTCCGATGTCCTGATCCAAGCCCAAGCGGGGGCTGAAGAGGTCCATGATCCGGTCAAAGTCTTCATCCAAGCGGGGCAGAAGAGGATCTTCCATCCGATTGAAGTCATCATCCAGGCGGCATCTTCGATCTTCTTCCATCCGGAGCGAAGCGGCAGGATCCTGAAGACATCCAGCGCGGAACATCCATCCGGACCGACGACTGAACGACGAATGACTGTTCCTTTAAGGGACGTCATCCAAGATGGCGTCCCTCGAATTCCGATTGGCTGATAGGATTCTATCAGCCAATCGGAATTAAGGTAGGAATTTTCTGATTGGCTGATGGAATCAGCCAATCAGAATCTAGTTCAATCCGATTGGCCGATCCAATCAGCCAATCAGATTGAGCTCGCATTCTATTGGCTGATCGGAACAGCCAATAGAATGCGAGCTCAATCTGATTGGCTGACTTGCGGCACGTTAGAAACTGCCGGCGCCTACAAAACCTGACTAAAGTCTAAATCACCCGCACTGTCTAACACGCCTCCCTAACATAGCCCGACACGTCTAACACGCCTCCCTAACATAGCCCGACACGTCTAACCCTCTATCCGCTATCCCCCCTCACTAGCCTAACAATAAAATATGTATTAACCCCTAAACCGCCGCTCCCGGAGCCCGCCGCTACCTAATAAAGTTATTAACCCCTAAACCGCCGCCAGCTATATTAAATCTCTAACCCCCTAAAGTGAGCCCCTACCCCGCCGCTATCTATTTTAAAATTATTAACCCCTAATCTAATCCCCCTACCCCGCCGCCATCTATATTAAATTATTTAACCCCTAAAATACTAAACTATCCCTACCACTAAACCTAAGTCTAACCCTACAAATAGCCCTGAAAAGGGATTTTTGCGTGGCATTGCCCCAAAGTAACAGCTCTTTTGCCAGCCCTTAAAAGGGCTTTTTGCGGGGCATGCCCCAAAGTAACAGCTCTTTTGCCAGCCCTTAAAAGAGCTTTTGGCGGGGCTTTGTCACAAAGTAAACTGCTCTTTTGCCTACAATCTACATCCCCCTACACCGCGGCCACCTATAATAAATGTATTAACCCCTAATCTAATCCCCCTACACCGCCGCCAGCTATATTAACTATATTAACCCTAATTATATTAGGGTTAATATAGTTAATATAGTTATTATATTATATATATTAACTATATTAACCCTAATTATATTAGGGTTCATATAGTTAATATCGTTATTATATTATATATATATATTAAGTATAATAACCCTATCTAACTCTAACATCCTAACTAAACTCTTATTAAAATAAATCTAATATTAATATTATTAATTAAAATATTCCTATTTAAATCTAAATACTTACCTATAAAATAAACCCTAACGGCTAGATTTGGAGTTTTGTCGGTAACGACCCGAAAAACTAACGCCGGCTTTTTTCTGGCCGCACCATAAAAATAACTCTGGTATTGAGAGTCCACATAAAGGCTGCGTTAGGCTCCAAAAAAGGAGCGTAGAGCATTTTTAACGCAGCTTCAACTCTCCATTTCAGAGTTGCTTACGCAAGCGGCCAGCCTCAAAAACGTGCTCATGCACGATTCCCCCGTAGGAAACAATGGGGCTGTTTGAGCTGAAAAAAAACCTAACACCTGCAAAAAAGCCGCGTTCAGCTCTTAACGCAGCCCCATTGTTTGCTATGGGGAAACACTTCCTACGTCTGCACCTAACACTCTAACATGTACCCCGAGTCTAAACACCCCTAACCTTACACTTATTAACCCCTAATCTGCCGCCCCCGCTATCGCTGACACCTGCATTTTATTTTTAACCCCTAATCTGCCGCTCCGTAAACCGCCGCTACTTACATTATCCCTATGTACCCATAATCTGCTGCCCCTAACACCGCCGACCCCTATATTATATTTATTAACCCCTAATCTGCCCCCCTCAACGTCGCCTCCACCTGCCTACACTTATTAACCCCTAATCTGCCGAGCGGACCGCACCGCTATTATAATAAAGTTATTAACCCCTAATCCGCCTCACTAACCCTATAATAAATAGTATTAACCCCTAATCGGCCCTCCCTAACATCGCCGACACCTAACTTCAATTATTAACTCCTAATCTGCCGACCGGAGCTCACCGCTATTCTAATAAATGGATTAACCCCTAAAGCTAAGTCTAACCCTAACACCCCCCTAAATTAAATATAATTTTAATCTAACGAAATTAATTAACTCTTATTAAATAAATTATTCCTATTTAAAGCTAAATACTTACCTGTAAAATAAACCCTAATATAGCTACAATATAAATTATAATTATATTATAGCTATTTTAGGATTTATATTTATTTTACAGGTAACTTTGTATTTATTTTAACCAGGTACACTAGCTATTAAATAGTTAAGAACTATTTAATAGCTAAAATAGTTAAAATAATTACAAAATTACCTGTAAAATAAATACTAACCTAAGTTACATTATCAATAAATTAATTAAATACAATTCCTACAAATAAATACAATTAAATAAACTAACTAAAGTACAAAAAATAAAAAAGAACTAAGTTACAAAAAATAAAAAAATATTTACAAACATAAGAAAAATATTACAACAATTTTAAACTAATTACACCTACTCTAAGCCCCCTAATAAAACAACAAAATAAAAAATGCCCTACCCTATTCTAAATTAATAAAGTTAAAAGCTCTTTTACCTTACCAGCCCTGAACAGGGCCCTTTGCGGGCCATGCCCCAAAGAATTCAGCTCTTTTGCCTGTAAAAAAAAAACATACAATACCCCCCCCCAACATTACAACCCACCACCCACATACCCCTAATCTAACCCAAACCCCCCTTAAATAAACCTAACACTAAGCCCCTGAAGATCATCCTACCTTGTCTTCACCTCACCAGGTATCACCGATCCGTCCTGGCTCCAAAATCTTCATCCAACCCAAGCGGGGGTTGGCGATCCATCATCCGGTGGCTGAAGAGGTCCAGAAGAGGCTCCAAAGTCTTCATCCTATCTGGGAAGAAGAGGCGATTCGGACCGGCAACCATCTTGATCCAAGCGGCATCTCCTATCTTCATCCGATGACGACCGGCTCCATCCTGAAGAACTCCACCGCGGACCCATCTTCTTCCGGCGACGTCCAACTGAAGAATGACGGTTCCTTTAAGGGACGTCATCCAAGATGGCGTCCCTCGAATTCCGATTGGCTGATAGGATTCTATCAGCCAATCGGAATTAAGGTAGGAATATTCTGATTGGCTGATGGAATCAGCCAATCAGAATCAAGTTCAATCCGATTGGCTGATCCAATCAGCCAATCAGATTGAGCTCGCATTCTATTGGCTGTTCCGATCAGCCAATAGAATGCGAGCTCAATCTAATTGGCTGATTGGATCAGCCAATCGGGTTGAACTTGATTCTGATTGGCTGATTCCATCAGCCAATCAGAATATTCCTACCTTAATTCCGATTGGCTGATAGAATCCTATCAGCCAATTGGAATTCGAGGGACGCCATCTTGGATGACGTCCCTTAAAGGAACCGTCATTCTTCAGTTGGACGTCGCCGGAAGAAGATGGGTCCGCGGTGGAGGTCTTCAGGATGGAGCCGGTCGTCATCGGATGAAGATAGAAGATGCCGCTTGGATCAAGATGGTTGCCGGTCCGGATCGCCTCTTCTTCCCGGATAGGATGAAGACTTTGGAGCCTCTTCTGGACCTCTTCAGCCACCGGATGATGGATCGCCAACCCCCGCTTGGGTTGGATGAAGATTTTGGAGCCAGGACGGATCGGTGATACCTGGTGAGGTGAAGACAAGGTAGGATGATCTTCAGGGGCTTAGTGTTAGGTTTATTTAAGGGGGGTTTGGGTTAGATTAGGGGTATGTGGGTGGTGGGTTGTAATGTTGGGGGGGGTATTGTATGTTTTTTTTTTACAGGCAAAAGAGCTGAATTCTTTGGGGCATGGCCCGCAAAGGGCCCTGTTCAGGGCTGGTAAGGTAAAAGAGCTTTTAACTTTATTAATTTAGAATAGGGTAGGGCATTTTTTATTTTGGGGGGCTTTGTTGTTTTATTAGGGGGCTTAGAGTAGGTGTAATTAGTTTAAAATTGTTGTAATATTTTTCTTATGTTTGTAAATATTTTTTTATTTTTTGTAACTTAGTTCTTTTTTATTTTTTGTACTTTAGCTAGTTTATTTAATTGTATTTATTTGTAGGAATTGTATTTAATTAATTTATTGATAGTGTAGTGTTAGGTTAATTGTAGGTAATTGTAGGTAGTTTATTTAATTAATTTATTGATAGTGTAGTGTTAGGTTTAATTGTAACTTAGGTTAGTATTTATTTTACAGGTAATTTTGTAATTATTTTAACTATTTTAGCTATTAAATAGTTCTTAACTATTTAATAGCTATTGTACCTGGTTAAAATCAATACAAAGTTACCTGTAAAATAAATATAAATCCTAAAATAGCTATAATATAATTATAATTTATATTGTAGCTATATTAGGATTTATTTTACAGGTAAGTATTTAGCTTTAAATAGGAATAATTTATTTAATAAGAGATAATTAATTTCGTTAGATGTAAATTATATTTAACTTAGGGGGGTGTTAGTGTTAGGGTTAGACTTAGCTTTAGGGGTTAATACATTTATTAGAGTAGCGGTGAGCTCCAGTCGGCAGATTAGGGGTTAATAATTGAAGTTAGGTGTCGGCGATGTTAGGGAGGGCAGATTAGGGGTTAATACTATTTATTATAGGGTTAGTGAGGCGGATTAGGGGTTAATAACTTTATTATAGTAGCGCTCAGGTCCGCTCGGCAGATTAGGGGTTAATAAGTGTAGGCAGATGGAGGCAACGTTGAGGGGGGCAGATTAGGGGTTAATAAATATAATATAGGGGTCGGCGGTGTTAGGGGCAGCAGATTAGGGGTACATAAGGATAACGTAGGTGGCGGCGCTTTGCGGTCGGCAGATTAGGGGTTAATAAGTGTAGGCAGATGGAGGCGACGTTGAGGGGGGCAGATTAGGGGTTAATAAATATAATATAGGGGTCGGCGGTGTTAGGGGCAGCAGATTAGGGGTACATAAGGATAACGTAGGTGGCGGCGCTTTGCGGTCGGCAGATTAGGGGTTAATAAGTGTAGGCAGATGGAGGCGACGTTGAGGGGGGCAGATTAGGGGTTAATAAATATAATAATGGGGTCGGCGGTGTTAGGGGGAGCAGATTAGGGGTACATAAGGATAACGTAGGTGGCGGTCAGCAGATTAGGGGTTAAAAAAATTTATTCGAGTGTCGGCGATGTGGGGGGACCTCGGTTTAGGGGTACATAGGTAGTTTATGGGTGTTAGTGTACTTTAGAGTACAGTAGTTAAGAGCTTTAGAAACCGGCGTTAGCCCAGAAAGCTCTTAACTACTGACTTCTTTCCTGCGGCTGGAGTTTTGTCGTTAGATGTCTAACGCTCACTTCAGAAACGACTCTAAATACCGGAGTTAGAAAAATCCCATTGAAAAGATTACAAGATTTTTAAGCTAATTACACCTATTCTAAGCCCCCTAATAAAATAATAAAGCCCCCCAAAATAAAAAAAAATTCCCTACCCTATTCTAAATTAAAAAAAAGTTCAAAGCTCTTTTACCTTACCAGCCCTTAAAAGGGCCTTTTGTGGGGGCATGCCCCAAAGAAAACTGCGCTTTTGCCTGCAAAAAAACCACAATACCACCCCCCAACATTACAACCCACCACCCACATACCCCTAATCTAACCCAAACCCCCCTTAAATAAACCTAACACTACCCCCCCTGAAGATCTCCCTACCTTGTATTCACCCCGCCGGGCAGAACTCCTCATCCGATCCGGGCGATGTGTTCCAGCAAGCGGCAGTGAAGTCTTCTTCCATCCGGGCGATGTCTTGAAGCAAGCGGCAGAGAGTCTTCTTCCATCGGCGATGTCTTCAAGCAAATCGGCATCTTCAATCTTCTTTGTTCGCTCCTCCGCCGCGGAGCATCCATCCGGCACGACGACTTCCCGACGAATGGTGAAAAAACAAGTTCAATCCGATTGGCTGAACCAATCAGCCAATCGGATTGAACTTGAATCTGATTGGCTGATTCAATCAGCCAATCAGATTTTTCTACCTTAATTCCGATTGGCTGATAGAATCCTATCAGCCAATCGGAATTCGGCGGACGCCATCTTGGATGACGTCATTTAAAGGAACCTCATTCGTCGGGAAGTCGTCGTGCCGGAAGGATGCTCCGCGGCGGTGGAGCGAAGTAAGAAGATTGCTTGAAGACGTCGCCGATGGAAGAAGACTCTCTGCCGCTTGCTTCAAGACATCGCCCGGATGGAAGAAGACTTCACTGTGTTAGGTTAGGTTTATTTAAGGGGGGTTTGGGTTAGATTATGGGTATGTGGGTGGTGGGTTGTAATGTTGGGGGGTGGTATTGTGTTTTTTTTTGCAGGCAAAAGAGCAGTTTTCTTTGGGGCATGCCCCCACAAAAGGCCCTTTTAAGGGCTGGTAAGGTAAAAGAGCTTTGAACTATTTTTAATTTAGAATAGGGTAGGGAATTTTTTTATTTTGGGAGTTTATTATTTTATTAGGGGGCTTAGAATAGGTGTAATTAGCTTAACAATCTTGTAATCTTTTTTTTATTTTTTGTAATTTAGTGTTTGTTTTTTTTTGTAATTTAGTTTAGTTTATTTAATTGTATTTTTAGATAGATATTTGTAGTTTATTTAATTTATTGATAGTGTAGGTGTATTTGTAACTTAGGTTAGGATTTATTTTACAGGTAATTGGGTAATTATTTTATCTAGGTAGCTATTAAATAGGTAATAACTATTTAATAGCTATTATACCTAGTTAAAATAATTAACAATTTACCTGTAAAATAAATATAAACCCTAACATAGCTATAATGTAATTATTAATTACATTGTAGCTATCTTAGGGTTTATTTTATAGGTAAGTATTTAGATTTAAATAGGAATATTTTAGTTTATAATATGAATTATATTTATTTAATAAGAATTTAGTTAGGGGTGTTAGGGTTAGATAGAGTTAATATAGTTTATATAAATAATATAGTAACTATATTAACTATATTAACCCTAATATAATTAGGGTTAATATAGTTAATATATATAATGTAATAACTATATTAACTATAATATACTTAGGGTTAATATAGATAATATAGCTGGCGGCGGGGTAGGTAGATTAAATTAGGGGTTAATAATTTTAATATAGATGGCGGCGATGTAAGGGGTTCACTTTAGGGGATAGATCAGTTAGATGGTGGCGGTTTTAGGGGCTCACAGTAGGTGGTTAGTTTATGTAGATGGCGACGGTTTAGGGGTTAAATACTTTATTAGGGATTGCGGCGGGGGATCGCGGTTGACAGGGAGATAGACATTGCGCATGCGTTAGGTGTTAGGTTTTATTTAGCAGATCGCGGTTGACAGGGAGATAGACATTGCGCATGCGTTAGGTGTTAGGTTTATTTTAGCAGCCAGTTTAGGGAGTTACGGGGCTCCAATAGTCAGCGTAAGGCTTCTTACGGCTGCTTTTTGTGGCGAGGTGAAAATGGAGTAAGATTTCTCCATTTTCACCACGTAAGTGCTTACGCTGTATATTGGATACCAAACTGCGCGGGTTTGGTATGCCTGCCTATGGCCCAAAAAACTACGGGCGACGGCAGAAATATACGCGCGTAACTTCTAGGTTACGCCGTATATAGGATACCAAACCCGCGCAAATATTGGCGTCGCCAGCTTTTGCGGGCGACGATTTTTATCGGATCGACCCCCTAGTTTATGAATCAAAATTTCAATAAATTGAAAGGCCTGAGATGAAAGAAAAAGAAAAATATTGAGTCAGTGCTAAAGAACAAATAGAAAGACCGGACTGCATAACTATTTCTGTATGATGAAGCTGGAGTTATCAAAATTACTGATTAGCAATAGAGCTTGATTCTAACTATGACTCTTACTGGTAAAACAAATGAAGGAATAAAATGAAAGATAACTTAAATAACAAACAGCTAAATGAAATACCAAAAAGCTAGTAGAAAACACCCTGAATGAGAAGCCCTTCCCCTGATGAAGAAATTGTTAACTAAGGCAATCAAGCCAACATCACAAAAGTCCACATATGGGATATGAAATGCAGAAAGAGTACAGCGCTCAATTCAATTTTAATTGTTAAGGAAACTAGAGGTTACCCTTTTGAAGATCAAAATATGTCACAGCAGTGACATTGTCTAACTTCAAAAAAACAGACACAAGTGACTCATTTGAGTAAAGGCCAAGTCTGAGAACTAAGAAGATTGCATTAAGTTTATTGGTGTTTAACCTCGCCTCCAGAGGAAACCAACTCCTCGCTCTCCTCAACTCCCAGACTGCACTCTAGCTCAAGAGATCTTGCGTCAGTAGAAATTAAAATCAAAGGAGGACTAATAAAGAAAGCCCCCTGGAAAACTGGAGTGGTGACTAAACCACTAGAACTAAAGACTGTTTTACATTGGAGTCCAAAAGGATTACTAAACTATGTTCTCTACCAGTTAGAGAACATAGTATGGTGCAGTCTATTAAGACTCTCAGAAATAAAATTCATAATTAAGGACAAAGAACTTTCTGAAAAATTGATTCTCCTACTAAGTCTGTAAAAAACAAAAAAAAACAAAAAATAAAAAATAAACAGGAGGAAACTGTTGTTAAAATTCAGCTAAATGGAAAAATATTCTGAAATATACCTTGCCCTAAATATATATTAATTACAATAAATATGTGAGGGGAAACCTGATATAACTAGGTATATTTGTGACTGTGATACCTAAGTGACCCACTCTGCTGTGCTTACTCAGCTGCAGAAAGAAACTGCTTTTAGCAGAGAGCCCATCCAGTGCTCTTCAGGCCCCAGCAGAGGATCTCGCAAAGAGTACGACAACCAACAGGAGAAACATTTCCAGCGACACCTGTGGCAGACTAACCCAGCAGGCGAAGGCTAAGGGACCATTCCCTGCAGCACCTGTGGTTGGCTAGTGATAAACTCTCATAGGAGAATTACATTCACTGCCTTAGTACTCTGATACTCCTCTATGAAAATCCAGAAATAGAAAGAAAAGGTCTCAGATAGGTTTGAGAGCCCTTTTTTGTTCATGAAGAAATTGGAGCACCTCACTTCTTCAATTTCCACCTGAAAGGCAAAGATTCAGATGGGTGAGAGGGAAGCTTGTGAAGCATTGAGTGTCTTTTGCTCCTTCTAGTGGCCAGGAGTTGAACTCAAAAGAAGTAATGACTCATGGACACCCACCACCGTATGAAAGAAACTTTGGTTTATTAATTTAATATTGACCTTGTGTTTAAATGAAGTTTTTATTTTTTCCAAAGTAAAAGGTATTTTTTTTTCCATTTAATTGCATTAAGCTAAGGGTTAGAGCAATAATCACTAAATTCCAGATAATTTTAAGCTAAAGTAAATAAATAATACATTTTGAGAGCAAACTTAATTGCAGTAGTAATGAGTTTAGGTTCCTAAATAGAAGTTTCAGACTTACACTTTGCTGACATTATGGTTTCTTTATTAAATTGATGTTAATTTGTCTGAAATAAAAATATCAACTACTTTTCAGTTAACTTTATTATCTAATTGGCTTTGTTTTCTTAGAATACTTTGTTGAAAAGCACACCTAGGTTGGCTCAGAAGCAGCAATGCATTACTGGGAGCTAGATGGTGATTGGTGGCTGCAGATATATGCCTCTTGTCATTGGCTCACTTGATGGTCCCAGTAGCGCATTGCTGCTCCATCAACAAAGGATGCCAAGACACTAAAGACAATTTTATAATAGAAGTAAATTAGTAAATTGTATGCTCCATCTGAATAATTAAATAAAAATGTGGGTTTCATGTCCCTTTAAGCGTGCAAGCACTTAATGGTAGTTTCAGAATCACAACTTGAAAAGGACACTATACACTTGTTCATCTTGTGCTCATCCAAAACTCTCTTGTTAAGTCAACTCTGTAACCAGCAAATGCTGCAAAATCAAATAGCTGGTTTAGACCATTTGCAGCAGCTTGAAAACTTAGCTTCCAGATTCAACTTTTTGGCTTCTCATGGGAACAAACCACAATCTTTAACAGAATTATTACATAAAAAAAATATATTTTAACAAGCCTAAAAAAACGCTCTTTCACACACACACAACAGAATATTTTAGTGTTTAATGTCCCCTTTAAAAATTAAAAAAAAAGTTTGTTCTCGGAAATGTAATGTATTAGATACCACATGCAATATAACAAATTATTAGAAAAAAAAAATGAAATACAGACTTACCAAAGCAAATTCATGACATACTCTCCCATCAGGTGGTAGTTTTGCTCCAAACCCCAATGCAGGGAACATTTTGTCACTGTCATAATCCTGAATAATTTCTCCTACAGCCTTTAGTGCCATGCCATATGCATTCAGTTGATAAGGATTCATATAATGCAGTGAGGTTGGTTGTGCAGGGTTACCTGTTTGTAAATAAAGATTAGAGAAAATTCATTTAATGAGCCAACATGTTCATCCATGTGAAACACACTGTAATCGACAATAATGGGATAATCAGGTAGGCATGAAAATGCAACAGAAAAGATGAAAGCAAATAATTAAATATAGCCTTGATGTATCAGAAATCAAATGTGGTTGGTTGCAGTGTGTAAATTCATTTAAACAGATGTCAAGAGTAGCTGGACCCTCTATATATCCCTTTGAAATATACACACACACTCACAAGTAGCTGGACTCCCCTTGAAGTTGATGTATCTATATATCTGTGTATCCTAATCTAAATACATAAATATATTATTTATAAGGTAACCCAATTTATGTACAATTTCACTAATTTAAATAAAATAAATATATGATTTTTTTTTTCTCCATTAAAATAACTTCAAATTGATCAGAAATATAGTGTAGAGACATTGTTAATGTAAATAACTATTGTAGCTAGAAACAGATGATTTTCAATGGAATCTACATAGGCGTACAGAGGCCCATTATCAACAACCATCTGTCCTGTGTTCCAATGGCATGTTGTGTTTGCTAATCTAAGTTTATCAATTAGAAATTCTAATTGAGCATCAGAAAACTCTTTTACAATTATATTAGCACAGCTGAAAACTGTTCTGCTGATTAAAGAAGCAATAAAACTGGCCTTCATTTGACTAGTTGAGTATCTCGATCATCAGCAATCATGGGTTTGATGACAGGCTAAAGATGACCAGAAGCAGAGAACTTTCTTCTGAAACTCATCGGATCATTCTTTTTCTGAGAAATGAAGGCTATTCCATCTGAGAATTGCCAAGAAACTGAGTATCTCATAAAAAGCTGTGTACTACTCCCTTCCCACAAAACAGCGCAAACTGTCTCTAACCAGATAAGAAAGAGAAGTGGGAGACCCTGGTGTACAACTGAGCAAAAGGACAAATACATTAGTGTCTAGTTTGAGAAACAGACGCCTCACAGGTCATCAACTGGGAGCTCATTGGATAATACCCACAAAACATTAGTCTCAAAGTCAACTGTGAAGAGGTGACTCTGAGATGATGGCCTTCTAGGCAGAGTTGCAAAGAAAAGAACATATCTCAGACTGGCCTGTAAAAAGAAAATATTAAGATGGGCAAAAGAACACAGACACTGGACAGAGAAAGATTGGTGAAAAAAAGTGTAATGGACAGACAAATCTAAGTTTGAAGTGTTCGGATCACAAAGAAGAACATTTGTGAGACGCAAAACAAATGAAAATATGCTGGGGGACTGCTTGCCACCATCTGTCAAGCATAGTGGAGGCAATGTGATGGTCTCTGTGCTTTGATTGTGGTAAAGTGGTAGATTTATACAGGGTAAAAGGGACCTTGTAGAAGGAAGGCTATAACTTTATTTTGCAATGCCATACCCTGTGAATGGCACTTGATTGGAGCCAATTTCCTCCTATAACAGGACAATGAACCAAAGCACAGCTGCAAACTATGCAAGAACTATTTAGGGAAGAGGCAGTCAATTGGTCTTTAATGGAGTGGCCAGCATGGGGTGAAATCTCTTCAGATTATCTCAACAAACTTACAACTAGAATGCCAAAGGTCTGCAAGGCTGTAATTGCTGAACAAGGGAGATTTTTTGACAAAAGTAAAGTTTGAAGGACACAATTATTATTCCACTTAAAATTCAATATTTCTAACTTTGTCAATTACTATATTTCAAACTAATGTCATGTATGTTTTCATGGAAAATAAGGAAATGTCTAAGTGACCACCAACTTGTATATATTGTTTATATATATATAAAATTTATATATTTCAAATTCGAAAATTGCATAATTCAAATCAAATTATTAGAAACATTTGAATAGAATATTACATTTAAAGAAAGCATTAAAAATACTATTACATTATTACTTTAAACAAATGTTAAAATGTTGTACAAACATTTGAAATTAAAAATGAATGAATGAAAGTGTTAAAATTGTTCAAATGTTACAAAAGATTTGCCCATCCCTAATTCGTCTTTGCCACCTTTAATTGAAGTTTATTCAGTGACGTGCGGTGAGTTCAGAGACTGGTGAGGCAGTCGCTACGATACACCCGAGAAACATATATATGAACCCGATAAAGCCTTATACTGAGCAGCAAGGACTGTAATTGGCACTAATATTTATGCACCTCGGAACAGCTGAGCCTCTCACATTATAAAACGCACTACTATATATGCTGGGCAGCAGCAAAGTCTGTAGTTGGCATTAATATAAGTACACCTGAATTTTCCCAATTAAAATACTGCTGTTTGGGCATTTTAGCGCTTACTTAAGGAAATGTGTTTATTATTATTATTATAAATATTTTTGTGTTTTTGTTTCCTTAAACCTTCCACTGCCATTAAGTAGTCTTATAACAGCCTTGTTACTTTCAACTTGCACTGTCACTAGACTAACTCTTAGCCTGTACATATTCATTTATTAAACTGTTTATTAAATTATTATATACAGAGTTGATTTAGAACGGGTGACAGTGCACACAGTGACCCGTTATAATTGATTTGCCTCATGATGGCAGGATTTAGCTCTGCAAATGTGGTGATTTCTAACTCTAATACCTTAAAATCCAACCTGCTGGCTGTTCAAGGCTAACCATGCTACATGACTGTCTTTAATTGTAGTTTCTGTAAATTCAAGCACATTAAAGACATCTATGTAGCAGAGTTATTCTTAAAAAAAGCCAGTAGAGTGGAATTATGAGAGTTAGAATTTACTAAATGTGCAGAGGCAGAGCTAAATTACACATCAAGGGAGCTAAATAAATGTATTACTGTCAGACCTTAAAATACACTGTGCTGGCGTCTTCAAGGCTAATACTAATACATACATGTTTTTTTTTTAATATATTTTTTATTAAGGTTCATCAAACATTACAAAGAGAATGGAACATCCATCAATACACAACAATGACACAGAGTTTCCAATGACAGTGATGAGTACATAATCAATGATGCAAGATTAGGGTGATCGGTAAACTAACTATACATAATGAAAGCTAATCTTAAAACCCTAATAATCTCAAGTCATTTAGGAAGGTTATAGAGAATGAATGGTCCTTTATCGGGCATCTTTTCAAGGATAGAACCCGATTTTCCATTATTTTTTTTCCCTTTCAAAACAAATGTAAAACATTTTTTATGCTGATAGGTATACGTGCCAGGAGGTTCTGGCGGAAAAAAGGGAGGAAGAAGAAGGAGAAAGGAAGGGAGAGAGGGGAGGGGAAAAAAAAAATACAGCCAAAGGCACTAAATGGTTTTGTTCCAGTATGCTATTATAAGTTCATAAGTTTCTAATTTATGACTTTTCAGGTAGTGATATCTCTCGAGTAGTAACAGGTCTTCCACCTGATTTCGCCATTCTTGTTCAGAGGGGGTCGTTTGTGATTTCCAATATTTTGGAATAATCTTTTTAGCTGCTGTCAGCATCAGCAGGAACAGTGCTTGCTTACCCCTTGCTGAAAGCTGGGGCATGGAGCAGAATAGTAATGTTTATGGCACTAACGGGACCGTTGCGCCCAATATTTCCGACATGGCCTGGAACACCCCACTCCAGAAACCCGTCAAGCGTGGGCAGCTCCACCAGATGTGAAGGAGAGAGCCTATCTCTCCACACCCTCGCCAGCAGGTGTTGGTCATGTTAGGAAACATTTTGCTCAATCTCAGTGGGGTCAGGTACCATCAGACCGCTAGTTTTATGTGAATTTCTTGTATCCTAGCCGACACTGACGAGCGTTTAATGAGTTTAAATGCTCTAAACCAAATCTCGGGGTCTATATTTTGGTTCAGTTCCCGTTGCCATGAAATTGTATATGAAGGGAGGGGGGCAGTGGGGGGAGCGATAATAAGTTTGTACAATTTGGATATCAAGTGGCTAGGATAATTAGGTTGTGTACAAAGCTTTTCGAATTGTGTGAGGGTTCTCCCAAAGTCTGGTCTGTGTTTGTGATGTGAAATATAATGAATCAGTTGGTTGTAATGGAGCCATGAGGAGAAGATTCCCCCATGGGTCTCTGCCAGAGTCTGCTGTGTTTTCAGCTTGCCCCCTTCTGAGATGAAACAGATAGAGCCGTCTCTAAGGGGGTATGGGGTCGAGAATTTATTTTTCAGTTTATGATAGGGGAGGTCTACATTCTCAAGCAACAGGGAGAGCGGGCCAACTCTAGAAGAGATATGTGTCGTAGTAGAGAGTATTTTGTCCCACTCTAGTAAGATCTGCGTCGTGATGGAGTACTGTTGTATCTGTTTGAGTCTCTGTTGTGTAGGCGTCCAAGCTAGTGTTGCTACATTATTTACTTTGAAAATATCCCTGTCTAGTTGAAGCCAGATCTTGTTGTCAGAATTGTGTGCCCATTCTGCTATATGACGGAGTACAATTGCTTGTTTATAAGCCGTAAGGTTTGGAATCCCCAACCCCCCCCTATCCCTGGGAAGATATTGTGTTTTCCTTGGGACTCTGGGGCTAGTGCCAGCCCATATGAACTGATCTATTATCTTTTGCAGTTGGGGGAGATAATTATCTGGGAGCTGTATGGGTAGAACCTGCATCAAGTATAGGATACGGGGGAGAACATTCATTTTTATGACCCCTATCCTGCCTAGCCAGGACAGAGGTTTGTTTCTCCAGGAGCATAAGTCCCGTGCTATATCATTTTTCAGGGGGCTATAATTAAATTTGAATAAGTCTTGAGTATTGGTAGTCAAGTGAACGCCCAAATATTTCAGTGTACATGGGGCCCAAGGGACTCCATAGGTATCTTTAATGTTCTGTAGAATTGTGGAGGACGTATTAATGTTCAATATTTCTGATTTTGAGATATTAATACATACATGTTTTTAATTGTAGTTTGTGCTAATTAAAACAATTTAAAGTTAGTTATGTATCAGGGTTAGCCTTGAAAAAGCTGCAGTGTGCATTTTAAGGTCTAATAGTTAGAAATTACTGAATTTGCAGAGCTAAATTACATGCAAAGATATTTTCATTTTTTATTTTGCTCCCTATGCATGTAATTTAGCCCGGAAATTATGTAATTTCCTACTATCAGAACTTGCAATGCACCCCAGTGGCTTTTTCAGGGATAACCATGCTACATATATGTCTTTAATTGTAGTTTCTGTCAATTATAGCAAATCAAAGACAGCTATATAGCTGGGTTAGCCTCAAAAAGCCAGCAGGTTGAATTTCAAGGTCAGAGAGATAGAAATTACTGAATTTAAAGATCTTAATTACATGAAAAGGAAGAACTCTCAAACCCTCCACCTGTCTCTCTCCTCCTCTCTCTTAGATTCTCCTACACTCTCTCACACTGTTTCTCTCCCCCTTTCCTCAACTTTCTAACACTCTCCCTCTCTCTCAGGTATTCCTTTTCCCTCTCTTTCATACAAAGTCTCTCACACACTCTCCCTCATGCAGTCTCTCACATTCTCTTTTCTCACACACTCACACTGACACAGACTCACATGCTGCCTCTATCACACAGTCTCTCACACACTCTCTCTCGTGCAGTCTCTCACATTCTCTTTTCTCACACACTCACACTGACACAGACTCACATGCTGCCTCTATCACACAGTCTCTCACACACTCTCTCTCATTCAGTCTCTCACATTCTCTTTTCTCACACACTCACACTGACACAGACTCACATGCTGCCTCTATCACACAGTCTCACACACACACTCTCTCTCATGCAGTCTCTCACATTCTCTTTTCTCACACACTCACACTGACACAGACTCACATGCTTCCTCTATCACACAGTCTCTCACACACTCTCTCTAATGCAGTCTCTCACATTCTCTATTCTCACACACTCACACTGACACAGACTCACATGCTGCCTCTATCACACAGTCTCTCACACACTCTCTCTCATGCAGTCTCTCACATTCTCTTTTCTCACACACTCACACTGACACAGACTCACATGCTGCCTCTATCACACAGTCTCACACACACACTCTCTCTCATGTAGTCTCTCACATTCTCTTTTCTCACACACTCACACTGACACAGACTCACATGCTGCCTCTATCACACAGTCTCACACACACACTCTCTCTCATGCAGTCTCTCACATTCTCTTTTCTCACACACTCACACTGACACAGACTCACATGCTTCCTCTATCACACAGTCTCTCACACACTCTCTCTCATGCAGTCTCTCACATTCTCTTTTCTCACACACTCACACTGACACAGACTCACATGATGCCTCTATCACACAGTCTCTCACACACTCTCTCTCATGCAGTCTCTCACATTCTCTTTTCTCACACACTCACACTGACACAGACTCACATGCTGCCTCTATCACACAGTCTCTCACACACTCTCTCTCATGCAGTCTCTCACATTCTCTTTTCTCACACACTCACACTGACACAGACTCACATGCTGCCTCTATCACACAGTCTCTCACACACTCTCTCTCTCATGCAGTCTCTCACATTCTCTTTTCTCACACACTCACACTGACACAGACTCACATGCTTCCTCTATCACACAGTCTCTCACACACTCTCTCTCATGCAGTCTCTCACATTCTCTTTTCTCACACACTCACACTGACACAGACTCACATGCTGCCTCTATCACACAGTCTCTCACACACTCTCTCTCATGCAGTCTCTCACATTCTCTTTTCTCACACACTCACAATGACACAGACTCACATGCTTCCTCTATCACACAGTCTCTCACACACTCTCTCTCATGCAGTCTCTCACATTCTCTTTTCTCACACACTCACACTGACACAGACTCATATGTTGCCTCTATCACACAGTCTCTCACACACTCTCTCTCATGCAGTCTCTCACATTCTCTTTTCTCACATACTCACACTGACACAGACTCACATGCTGCCTCTCTCACACAGTCTCTCACACACTCTCTCTCATGCAGTCTCTCACATTCTCTTTTCTCACACACACTGACACAGACTCACATCCTGCCTCTATCACACAGTCTCTCACACACTCTCTCTCTCATGCAGTCTCTCACATTCTCTTTTCTCACACACTCACACTGACACAGACTCACATGCTGCCTCTATCACACAGTCTCTCACACACTCTCTCTCATGCAGTCTCTCACATTCTCTTTTCTCACACACTCACACTGACACAGACTCACATGCTGCCTCTATCACAGTCTCTCACACACTCTCTCTCATGCAGTCTCTCACATTCTCTTTTCTCACACACACTGACACAGACTCACATGCTGCCTCTATCACACAGTCTCTCACACACTCTCTCTCTCATGCAGTCTCTCACATTCTCTTTTCTCACACACTCACACTGACACAGACTCACATGCTGCCTCTATCACACAGTCTCTCACACACTCTCTCTCTCATGCAGTCTCTCACATTCTCTTTTCTCACACACTCACACTGACACAGACTCACATGCTGCCTCTCTCAAACACAAGGTCTCACACACACTCTCTCTCATGCAGTCTCTCACATTCTCTTTTCTCACACACTCACACTGACACAGACTCACATGCTGCCTCTCTCACACAAAGTCTCACACACACTCTCTCTCATGCAGTCTCTCTCTCATTCTCTTTTCTCACACACTCACACTGACAGACTCACATGCTGCCTCTATCACACAGTCTCTCACACACTCTCTCTCACGCAGTCTCTCACATTCTCTTTTCTCACACACTCACACTGACACAGACTCACATGCTGCCTCTCTCACACAAAGTCTCACACACACTCTCTCTCATGCAGTCTCTCTCTCATTCTCTTTTCTCACACACTCACACTGACAGACTCACATGCTGCCTCTATCACACAGTCTCTCACACACTCTCTCTCATGCAGTCTCTCACATTCTCTTTTCTCACACACTCACACTGACACAGACTCACATGCTGCCTCTATCACAGTCTCTCACACACTCTCTCTCATGCAGTCTCTCACATTCTCTTTTCTTACACACTCACACTGACACAGACTCACATGCTGCCTCTATCACACTGTCTCTCACACACTCTCTCTCATGCAGTCTCTCACATTCTCTTTTCTTACACACTCACACTGACACAGACTCACATGCTGCCTCTATCACACAGTCTCTCACACACTTTCTCTCTCATGCAGTCTCTCACATTCTCTTTTCTCACACACTCACACTGACACAGACTCACATGCTGCCTCTCTCACACACAAGGTCTCACACACACTCTCTCTCATGCAGTCTCTCACATTCTCTTTTCTCACACACTCACACTGACACAGACTCACATGCTGCCTCTATCACACAGTCTCTCACACACTCTCTCTCTCATGCAGTCTCTCACATTCTCTTTTCTCACACACTCACACTGACACAGACTCACATGCTGCCTCTATCACACAGTCTCTCACACACTCTCTCTCTCATGCAGTCTCTCACATTCTCTTTTCTCACACACTCACACTGACACAGACTCACATGCTGCCTCTCTCACACACAAGGTCTCACACACACTCTCTCTCATGCAGTCTCTCACATTCTCTTTTCTTACACACTCACACTGACACAGACTCACATGCTGCCTCTATCACACAAAGTATCACACACACATTATATAATATAGAATTATTATAATACAATTGCTGTATAAAAAAAGAAACTGTTGAGCTTCATACACAGACAGATTTCTTTCACATAGTATGTATTCATTTTTACTAAATCAAAAATACTCGCCTAGTTTCACTAATAATAAAGAGCTTTCCAGTTAGAAATAATTCCCATGTCATTTATTATATGGAGTTTATTTAATAGTTGGAAAACTCCCTCATGAGCAAACTAAGCACATATAACAATGTATATTAAACAGTCCCCATCATTCTCCTATTTATATACATTATATATTATATATATTTATATACATTATATATTATATATATTTATATACATTTTGTTTATGCCAGTGAGACACCATTTGTGTACAACATACAAATGATGCCACTGACATTATATTTGGGACTTTTTAAGAAGAAACAAATCTGCAAATACCAATGGGATAGTTATCTCATATAAATTAATTACATGACAATGACTTAGTGATTAGCCAGTAAACATTAACTTTATTACTGGAAAAATGAAAACAGAACCAGTTACTACCACATTAGTCTAAAAAAGGGACTCAATTTGATTGGTAAAAACAAAAAAAATAAAGTGTTAATGATGAAGAAAAACAGTGTATACCAGATGTGTTTTCTGTTGTGGAAAAATAGGATATTCTGCCCCCCCTCCCCCTCCCTTTCACTTATCAGGGTAAATTTAAAATAATTCATTAAAATACAAACTTTAGAAACACTAATACTACTCATGCTAATACTAAACAGTAAGGCAAACTATTTCCTGATAACATATGGGGTATGAGACCAACTGTAATTAAGCTTATTGTACTGGGTGCTCACAACAGTTATTTCTAGCTCTGACTAAAATTAGTTATTCTAAACTAAGAAACTCACACAGTCTTTAAGTTCTAAAAGCCTTACATTTACTAACCTTGTAAGTTAGCTCACTTCTCAAGTCTGTTATGGAGGAGCCCTGGGAGAATGAGGGAGGAACTAACCTTTAACCTGCACTGCTATAAGTTATTTGTGGAAAGCAGGCAGCATAACGTTATTGCTATGAGAAAAGATAGCACTAAGACAGACAGATCATAGAAGCTGATCGTCTCTGTGTGCTACATTGTTTAGAGGAGAACGCTGGCAGCATAACACACAGAGCTCAGCTAGCCCTGCAACCTGCATACAATGCAAATATTGTTGCAGGATTATCTATACTTTCAAGTTACAGAAGGCTGAAGGGAGATACTGTAGTGTATTTTGTGCCTATTACAGCAGCTACACAATTACACACCCTCAGCTCAGCAGTCAGATTCAGCACGGCCACACACCTGCTCCTGCTGCAATACACTTTTTATTAGGATCATCATGATCTCTACTCCTGGTCTGGGGCACTCCGTGATTGTTAAGCAAGATGTGTTTACAATTTCATTCACTTCAGTAAATTATGTGATGATCGTGATTTTTTCCTGATCAAAGGGACTGAAGGTGAAGAATCATTAGCGTTTCTATAGAGCAAGTAGTGTTAAACTTTAAAACTATTTGCTCTATTGGAAATGGCATGCAATTGATTCTTCACCCTAAGTCCCTTAGATCAGGAAAAAAATCACGATCATCACATAATTTACTGTAGTGAATGAAATTGTAAACACATCTTGCTTAACAATCATGGAGTGCCCCAGACCAGGAGGAGAGATCATGATGATCCTAATAAAAAGTGTATTGCAGCAGGAGCAGGTGTGTGGCCGTGCTGAATCTGAAGTGAATGAAATTGTAAACACATCTAGCTTAACAATCACGGAGTGCCCCAGACCAGGAGGAGAGATCATGATGATCCTAATAAAAAAGTGTATTGCAGCAGGAACAGGTGTGTGGCCGTGCTGAATCTGACTGCTGAGCTGACCGGACCCACCATGACCATCTGTCACTTACCTCAGTGGCTAGTGTACGCTCCTCTGTTCGGCTCCTAGTCCTCTCCTGAGTCCTGACGTCCTGTCCACTGACTGACTCCACATCCACTTCTACTCCTGGGCTGACAGTTGACTCACTCTGAGAGCAGAGCACTCACATGCGGCTGCGCATCAATTTCCCGCCCGGCAACTCAGCCTAGAGACTCAGACATACTGATGTCTGATTGGCTGAGGGGCGGGCAGGCAGGGCTGACGGCTCCCGAGGCTAGAAAAGTCAAGCCTCCGGTTGGAGCAGTTATGGGCTGCAATAGAGACTGCTGCATTAGCTATTATTCCCCACTGGGTGGCAGTCTCTAAAGCAGCCCATAACATAACAGAGAATTACATTCATATTGCGCAATGGAAGGATAGCTGGCCTCTACCTTCTTGCGCAATATGAATGTAGTAACTTAATATTACGTTATTTTTTAAAACACTAAAATTGCAATAAATACTGAATTTGGATGCAGGGGTGGGGGGGTAGGGGGGGGGTCACCTTTTAATATGAAAAAAAAAAATGAAATAACAAAAAAAAGCATTTTTATTTTTTTATTTAGAAAAAAGGCTGTAATTCCAACATAGCCAGGGGAGGCACTGCCTCACCTGCCTCTTATGAATGCACGTCACTGAGTTTATTAGATGAATCAACCACCATTTCTGTGAAAAAGTGCTTTCACAAATTACTCCTGAACCTACTTACCCTTCAACTTGAGGTTGTGACCCTTTGGTCTGGCGTTTCTCATAGTTGTGAAAAATGCTTACAGGCTCAACTTTATTAACCTCCTTAAAGAACCAGTAAACTATCGCCTAGATTTAGAGTTCTGCATTAGCCGTCAAAAGCAGCGTTAAGGGGTCCTAACGCTGCTTTTTACCGCCCGCTGGTATTTAGAGTCAGCCAGGAAAGGGTCTGACGCTCACTTCCAAGACGCGACTTTTCCATACCGCAGATCGCCTTACGCCAATTTCGTATCCTATCTTTTCAATGGGATCTTCCTAACGCCGGTATTGAAAATCTTGGCTGAAGTGAGCATTAGACCCTCTACCTACAAGACTCCAGCCGCAGAAAAAAGTCAGTAGTTAAGAGCTTTCTGGGCTAATGCCGGTTCATAAAGCTCTTAACTACTGTGCTCTAAAGTACACTAACACCCATAAACTACCTATGTACCCCTAAACCGAGGCCCCCCCACATCGCCGCCACTATAATTTTTTTAACCCCTAATCTGCCGAACGCACACTGCCGCCACCTACATTATCCCTATGTCCCCTAATCTGCTGCCCCTAACATCGCCGACACCTACATAATATGTATTAACCCCTAATCTGCCCCCCCAACGTCGCCACCACCTGCCTATACTTATTAACCCCTAATCTGCCGACCGGACCTCACCGCTACTCTGATAAATGTATTAACCCCTAAACCGCCTCACTCCCGTATAATAAATAGTATTAACCCCTAATCTCCCTCTCTAACATTGCCACCACTGAACTTCAAGTATTAACCCCTAATCTGCCGACCGAACCTCGCGGCTACTCTAATAAATGTATTAACCCCTAAAGCTAAGTCTAACCCTAACACCCCCCCTAAGTTAAATATAATTTTAATCTAACGAAATATATTAAATATTATTAACTAAAGTCTTCCTATTTAAAACTAAATACTTACCTGTAAAATAAACCCTAATATAGCTACAATATAACAAATAATTATATTGTAGCTATATTAGGATTTATATTTATTTTACAGGCAACTTTGTATTTATTTTAACTAGTAGTTATTTACTATTTAATAGCTACCTAGTTAAAATAATTACCAAATTACCTGTAAAATAAATCATAACCTAAGTTACAATTAAACCTAACACTACACTATCAATAAATAAATTAAATCAATTAACTACAAGTACCTACAATTAAATAAACTAAACTAAATTACAAAAACAAACAAACACTAAATTACAAAAAATAAAAAAAGATTACAAGAATTTTAAGCTAATTACACCTACTCTAAGCCCCCTAATAAAATAACAAAGCCCCCAAAATAAAAAAATGTCCCTACCATATTCTAAATTAAAAACATAATTTATGCTTACCTGATAAATTCCTTTCTTCTGTAGTGTGATCAGTCCACGGGTCATCATTACTTCTGGGATATTACTCCTCCCCAACAGGAAGTGCAAGAGGATTCACCCAGCAGAGCTGCATATAGCTCCTCCCCTCTACGGCACTCCCAGTCATTCGACCAAGGACCAACGAGAAAGGAAAAGCCAAGGGTGAAGTGGTGACTGGAGTATAAATTAAAAAATATTTACCTGCCTTAAAAACAGGGCGGGCCGTGGACTGATCACACTACAGAAGAAAGGAATTTATCAGGTAAGCATAAATTATGTTTTCTTCTGTTAAGTGTGATCAGTCCACGGGTCATCATTACTTCTGGGATACCAATACCAAAGCAAAAGTACACGGATGACGGGAGGGATAGGCAGGCTCTTTATACAGAAGGAACCACTGCCTGAAGAACCTTTCTCCCAAAAATAGCCTCCGATGAAGCAAAAGTGTCAAATTTGTAAAATTTGGAAAAAGTATGAAGCGAAGACCAAGTTGCAGCCTTGCAAATCTGTTCAACAGAGGCCTCATTCTTGAAGGCCCAAGTGGAAGCCACAGCTCTAGTAGAATGAGCTGTAATTCTTTCAGGAGGCTGCTGTCCAGCAGTCTCATAAGCTAAACGAATTATGCTACGAAGCCAAAAAGAAAGAGAGGTAGCGGAAGCTTTTTGACCTCTCCTCTGCCCAGAGTAAATGACAAACAGAGAAGACGTTTGTCGAAATTCCTTAGTTGCCTGTAAGTAAAATTTTAGAGCACGGACTACATCCAGGTTGTGCAGTAGACGTTCCTTCTTTGAAGAAGGATTTGGGCATAAAGAAGGAACAACAATCTCTTGATTGATATTCCTGCTAGTAACTACCTTAGGTAAGAACCCAGGTTTAGTACGCAGGACTACCTTATCCGAATGAAAAATCAAATAAGGAGAATCACAATGTAAGGCTGATAATTCAGAGACTCTTCGAGCCGAGGAAATAGCCATTAAAAATAGAACTTTCCAAGATAACAACTTTATATCAATGGAATGAAGGGGTTCAAATGGAACGCCCTGTAAAACATTAAGAACAAGGTTTAAACTCCATGGTGGAGCAACAGTTTTAAACACAGGCTTAATCCTGGCCAAAGCCTGACAAAAAGCCTGGACGTCAGGAACTTCTGACAGACGTTTGTGTAACAGAATGGACAGAGCTGAGATCTGTCCCTTTAATGAACTAGCAGATAAACCCTTTTCTAAACCTTCTTGTAGAAAAGACAATATCCTAGGAATCCTAACCTTACTCCAAGAGTAACCTTTGGATTCACACCAATATAGGTATTTACGCCATATCTTATGGTAAATCTTTCTGGTAACAGGTTTCCTAGCCTGTATTAAGGTATCAATAACTGACTCAGAAAACCCACGTCTTGATAAAATCAAGCGTTCAATTTCCAAGCAGTCAGCTTCAGAGAAGTTAGATTTTGATGTTTGAAGGGACCCTGAATCAGAAGGTCCTGTTTCAGAGGTAGAGACCAAGGTGGACAGGATGACATGTCCACCAGGTCTGCATACCAAGTCCTGCGTGGCCACGCAGGTGCTATTAGAATCACTGATGCTCTCTCTTGTTTGATTCTGGCAATCAATCGAGGAAGCAACGGGAAGGGTGGAAACACGTAAGCCATCCTGAAGTCCCAAGGTGCTGTCAGAGCATCTATCAGGACTGCTCCTGGATCCCTGGATCTGGACCCGTAACGAGGAAGCTTGGCGTTCTGTCGAGACGCCATGAGATCTATCTCTGGTTTGCCCCAACGTCGAAGTATTTGGGCAAAGACCTCCGGATGAAGTTCCCACTCCCCCGGATGAAAAGTCTGACGACTTAAGAAATCCGCCTCCCAGTTCTCCACTCCCGGGATGTGGATTGCTGACAGGTGGCAAGAGTGAGACTCTGCCCAGCAAATTATCTTTGATACTTCCATCATAGCTAGGGAGCTTCTTGTCCCTCCCTGATGGTTGATGTAAGCTACAGTCGTGATGTTGTCCGACTGAAACCTGATGAACCCCCGAGTTGTCAACTGGGGCCAAGCCAGGAGGGCATTGAGAACTGCTCTCAATTCCAGAATGTTTATTGGCAGGAGACTCTCCTCCTGACCCCATTGTCCCTGAGCCTTCAGAGAATTCCAGACGGCACCCCAACCTAGAAGGCTGGCGTCTGTTGTTACAATTGTCCAGTCTGGTCTGCTGAATGGCATCCCCCTGGACAGATGTGGCCGAGAAAGCCACCATAGAAGAGAATTTCTGGTCTCTTGATCCAGATTCAGAGAAGGGGATAAGTCTGAGTAATCCCCATTCCACTGACTTAGCATGCACAGTTGCAGTGGTCTAAGGTGTAAGCGTGCAAAGGGTACTATGTCCATTGCCGCTACCATTAAGCCGATTACCTCCATGCATTGAGCCACTGACGGGTGTTGAATGGAATGAAGGGTGCGGCAAGCACTTTGAAGTCTTGTTAGCCTGTCCTCTGTCAGGTAAATCTTAATTTCTACAGAATCTATAAGAGTCCCCAGGAAGGGAACTCTTGTGAGTGGAACGAGTGAACTTTTCTTTTCGTTCACCTTCCATCCATGTGACCTTAGAAATGCCAGCACTAACTCTGTATGAGACTTGGCAGTTTGAAAGCTTGAAGCTTGTATCAGAATGTCGTCTAGGTATGGAGCTACCGAGATTCCCCGCGGTCTTAGTACCGCCAGAAGAGCACCCAGAACCTTTGTGAAGATTCTTGGAGCTGTAGCCAATCCGAATGGAAGAGCCACAAACTGGTAATGCCTGTCTAGGAAGGCAAACCTTAGGTACCGATAATGATCTTTGTGAATCGGTATGTGAAGGTAAGCATCTTTTAAATCTACAGTGGTCATGAACTGACCCTCTTGGATCATAGGTAAAATTGTCCGAATAGTCTCCATCTTGAACGATGGAACTCTTAGGAATTTGTTTAGGATCTTTAAGTCCAGGATTGGTCTGAAAGTTCCCTCTTTTTTGGGAACCACAAACAGATTTGAGTAAAACCCCTGTCCCTGTTCCGATCGTGGAACTGGATGGATTACTCCCATTAACAAGAGCTCTTGTACGCAGCGTAGAAACGCCTCTTTCTTTGTCTGGATTGTTGACAATCTTGACAGATGAAATCTCTCTCTTGGAGGAGAGTATTTGAAGTCCAGAAGGTATCCCTGAGATATTATCTCTAGCGCCCAGGGATCCTGAACATCTCTTGCCCAAGCCTGGGCGAAGAGAGAAAGTCTGCCCCCCACTAGATCCGATCCCGGATCGGGGGCCCTCAATTCATGCTGTTTTAGGGGCAGCAGCAGGTTTCCTAGTCTGCTTGCCCTTGTTCCAGGACTGGTTAGGTTTCCAGCCTTGTCTGTAGCGAGCAACAGCTCCTTCCTGTTTTGGTGCAGAGGAAGTTGATGCTGCTCCTGCTTTGAAATTACGAAAGGAACGAAAATTAGACTGTCTAGTCTTGGCTTTGGCTTTGTCCTGAGGCAGGGCATGGCCTTTACCTCCTGTAATGTCAGCGATAATCTCTTTCAACCCGGGCCCGAATAAGGTCTGCCCTTTGAAAGGTATATTAAGCAATTTAGACTTAGAAGTAACATCAGCTGACCAGGATTTTAGCCACAGCGCCCTGCGTGCCTGAATGGCGAATCCTGAATTCTTCGCCGTAAGTTTAGTAAGATGTACTACGGCCTCCGAAATGAATGAATTAGCTAGTTTAAGGACTCTAAGCCTGTCCGTAATGTCGTCCAGAGCAGCTGAACCAATGTTCTCTTCCAGAGACTCAATCCAGAATGCCGCTGCAGCCGTGATCGGCGCAATGCATGCAAGGGGTTGCAATATAAAACCTTGTTGAACAAACATTTTCTTAAGGTAACCCTCTAATTTTTTATCCATTGGATCTGAAAAAGCACAGCTATCCTCCACCGGAATAGTGGTACGCTTAGCTAAGGTAGAAACTGCTCCCTCCACCTTAGAGACCGTTTGCCATAAGTCCCTTGTGGTGGCGTCTATTGGAAACATTTTTCTAAATATCGGAGGGGGTGAGAACGGCACACCGGGTCTATCCCACTCCTTAGTAACAATTTCAGTAAGTCTCTTAGGTATAGGAAAAACCTCAGTACTCGTCGGTACCGCAAAATATTTATCCAACCTACACATTTTCTCTGGTATTGCAACTGTGTTACAATCATTCAGAGCCGCTAACACCTCCCCTAGTAATACACGGAGGTTTTCCAGTTTAAATTTAAAATTTGAAATATCTGAATCCAGTTTGTTTGGATCAGAACCGTCACCCACAGAATGAAGTTCTCCGTCCTCATGTTCTGCCACCTGTGACGCAGTGTCTGACATGGCCCTAATATTATCAGCGCACTCTGTTCTCACCCCAGAGTGATCACGCTTACCTCTTAGTTCTGGTAATTTAGCCAAAACCTCAGTCATAACAGTAGCCATATCCTGTAATGTGATTTGTAATGGCCGCCCAGATGTACTCGGCGCTACAATATCACGCACCTCCCTCTGAGCGGGAGATGTAGGTACTGACACGTGAGGCGAGTTAGTCGGCATAACTCTCCCCTCGTTGTTTGGTGAAATTTGTTCAATTTGTACAGATTGACTTTTATTTAAAGTAGCATCAATACAGTTAGTACATAAATTTCTATTGGGCTCCACTTTGGCATTGCAACAAATGACACAGGTATCATCCTCTGAATCAGACATGTTTAACACACTAGCAAATAAACTTGTAACTTGGAAATACAATTCAATTAGAATAATATTAAAACGTACTGTGCCTTTAAGAAGCACAGAAGATCTATGACAGTTGAAAATTAATAAATTGAAACAGTTATAGCCTCAATCCTTGAAAATAGCACAACTTTAGCAAAGGTTTAATCCCATTAGCAAAGATAACAAATTCTGAAAGCAGGAAACAAATTACAGAATAAACGTTTTTTATCTCAGTCAAACTATAATTCTCACAGCTCTGCTGAGAGAAATTACCTCCCTCAAAATGAGTTTTGAAGACCCCTGAGCTCTGTAGAGATGAACCGGATCATGCAGGGAATACAATGAGCTGCTGACTGAAATATTTGATGCGTAGTAAAAGCGCCAAAAAACGGCCCCTCCCCCTCACACACAGCAGTGAGGGAGAACAGAAACTGTCAGAAAACAGATTAAGCAACTGCCAAGTGGAAAAATAGTGCCCAAACATTTATTCACTCAGTACCTCAGTAAATGAAAACGATTTTACATTCCAGCAAAAACGTTAAACATAATCTCTAGTTATTAAACAGCTTTATGTATTTCTTACAGTGTAATTCTAGTGAAGTACCATTCCCCAGAATACTGAAGTGTAAAGTATACATACATGACATTATATCGGTATGGCAGGATTTTCTCATCAATTCCATTGTCAGAAAATAAAAACTGCTACATACCTCTATGCAGATTCATCTGCCCGCTGTCCCCTGATCTGAAGTTTACCTCTCCTCAGATGGCCGAGAAACAGCAATATGATCTTAACTACTCCGGCTAAAATCATAACAAAAACTCTGGTAGATTCTTCTTCAAACTCTGCCAGAGAGATAATAACACACTCCGGTGCTATTTTAAAATAACAAACTTTTGATTGAAGATATAAAACTAAGTATAATCACCATAGTCCTCTCACACATCCTATCTAGTCGTTGGGTGCAAGAGAATGACTGGGAGTGACGTAGAGGGGAGGAGCTATATGCAGCTCTGCTGGGTGAATCCTCTTGCACTTCCTGTTGGGGAGGAGTAATATCCCAGAAGTAATGATGACCCGTGGACTGATCACACTTAACAGAAGAAATAGTTAACAGCTCTATTACCTTACCAGCCCTTAAAAGGGCTTTTTGCATGCCCCAAAGAAATCAGCTCTTTTGCCTGTAAAAAAAACACAATACCACCCCCCAACATTACAACCCACCACCCACATACCCCTACTCTAACCCAAACCCCCCTTAAATAAACCTAACACTACCCCCCTGAAGATCTCCCTACCTTGAGTCATCTTCACTCAGCCGAGCACCGATGGACCAAAAGAAGACATCCGGAGCGGCAGAAGTCTTCATCCTATCCGGGCAGAAGAGGACATCCGGACCGGCAGACATCTTCATCCAAGCAGCATCTTCTATCTTCATCCATCCAACGAGGAGCGGCTCCATCTTCAAGACCTCCGGCGCGGAACATCCTCTTCCTACCGACGACTACCTACAAATGAAGGTTCCTTTAAGTGACGTCATCCAAGATGGCGTCCCTCGAATTCCGATTGGCTGATCAGATTCAAGTTCAATCCGATTGGCTGATCCAGTCAGCCAATCAGATTGAGCTCGCATTCTATTGGCTGTTCCAATCGTATGTTAGGATTTATTTTACAGGTAATTTTGTAATTATTTTAACTAGGTAGCTATTAAATAGTAAATAACTACAGTATAATAGCTACAATATAATTATTCGTTATATTGTAGCTATATTAGGGTTTATTTTACAGGTAAGTATTTAGTTTTAAATAGGAAGACTTTAGTTAATAATATTTAATTTATTTCGTTAGATTAAAATTATATTTAATTTAGGGGGTGTTAGAGTTAGACTTAGCTTTAGAGGTTAATACATTTATTAGAGTAGCGGCGAGGTCCCGTCGGCAGATTAAGGGTTAATACTTGAAGTTAGGTGTCGGCGATGTTAGGGAGGGCAGATTAGGGGTTAATAATATTTATTATAGGGTTTGCGAGGCGGTAGTGCGGCGGTTTAGGGGTTAATACATTTATTATAGTGGAGGCGAGGTCCGGTTGGCAGATTAGGGGTTAATAAGTGTAGTTAGGTAGGGGCGACGTTGGGGGCGGCAGATTAGGGGTTAATAAATATAATAATGGGGGTCGACGATGTTAGGGGCAGCAGATTAGGGGTACATAGCTATAATGTAGGTTGCGACGGTGTACGGAGCGGCAGATTAGGGGTTAATAATATAATGCAGGGGTCAGCGATAGAGGGGGCGGCAGATTAGGGGTTAATAAGTGTAAGGTTAGGGGTGTTTAGACTCGAGGTACATGTTAGGGTGTTAGGTGCAGACTTAGAAACTGTTTCCCCATAGCTTAACGCTGCTTTTTTGCAGGTGTTAGGGTTTTTTTTCAGCCCAAACTGCCCCATTGTTTCCTATCGGGGAATCGTGCACAAGCACGTTTTTCCAGCTAGCCGCTACAGTAAGCAACACTGGTATTGAGAGTTGAAGTGGCGGTAAATATGCCTGTACGCTCCCTTTTTGGAGCCTAACGCAGCTCTTCAGAGAACTCTCAATACCAGAATTGTTTAGAAGCAGCGCTAGAAAAAAAACACGCGTAGCTAACGCACTCCTTTGGCCACAAAACTCTAAATCTAGGTGTATGTATTTCAAACTATGTTTTTTACCACTTAAAGGGAAAGTCATTGCCAGAATTTTTCTTGTTTAAAAAGATAGATAATCCCTTTATTACCCATTCCCCAGTTTTGCATAACAAACACAGTTATAATAATACAGGGTTTACCTCTGTAATTAACCTGTATCTAAGCCTCTGCAGGCTGCCCACTTATTTCAGTTCATTTGACAGACTTGCATTTTAGCCAATCAGTGCTCACTCCTCTGTAAATTCACGTGCATGAGATCAATGTTATCTATGTGAAACACATGAACTAATGCCCTTGAGTGATGAAAAACTGTCAAAATGCTTTCAGATTAGAGGCGGACTTCAAGGTCTAAGACATTAGCATAGGAACCTCCAAGGTTTAGCTTTCAACTAAGAATACCAAGAGAACAAAGGAAAATTGGTGATAAAAGTAAATTGGAAAGTTGTTTATAATTACATGCCCTATTTGAATCTGACTGTCCCTTTAATATTAATCAAGAAAAATAGGCGGCACTCCAAAGGCTTCTGATACAAAAATAAGAACACTTCTTTATTTCCTAATTTAAAAATAAACACTCGTAGTGCTAAACATGCAAACTGTGGCACAATTTTTGTTATATATCTTTTGGAGTGTAAACTATGTCAGGAACAATACGTGGGTCAAACCTCACGTTCTCTACGGTCTAGAATAGGGGAACATAAAAGAGACATTATAAATTATAATAAGGATTCTAGTGTAGCTAAACACTTTAATGGAATCCATTTCACAAATGAACCTGAAATTTTGGTAAAGGTATTTGATATAGCTAAGAAGCCATTGCGGGGAGGTAAAAGGTACAATATTCTAACCAAGAAAGAGCTGTATTGGATTTGGAAATTAGGTACTAGGGTACCGACAGGATTAAACAAAGAGTGGGATATTAGCTACTTTGTGGAGTAAGACACATAATATATATCTTTTGTGTCAATCTAACTTTTTAGTTACATCCTTTAGTCCGTTATGATTACAATGTTGTAATTTTTGGTGTCCTTAAATATTGCATGATTGCGTTGATTTATTTTCAAATAAATTTTTCAATAACAACCTTGTTCAGGATTCTGAGACAATAAATTGTGAATTAAGAGTTTAGTACTATTATTACTGTTATTACTAATATTTTTAATAGATTGTTGAGGTCTAACATGAGTACATTATCAGACCAGATTTGTTGGTTTGGATATTTAATATTGTATTGTTATAATACAACATTTTTTATGTTTTTTTATCGACATCTATGTACTTATGCTGCACGTTGGTTTAGGGGTTGGCTTTGTTTCTGTATATAGCCGTTGATATGGCAACCATTGGGTTGCTTTTGTTGATTGGCTGTGGCCGGTATAAAGCTCTCCCCTTACGTGTAGGAGGTTAAGCCTATGATTAAGTGCCGCAGGGCACGAAACATGTAAGGTCTCCTCCTGTTAACATGTTTAGCACTACAAGTGTTTATTTTTAAATTAGGAAATAAAGAAGTGTTCTTATTTTTGGAGTGCCGCCTATTTTTCTATTGATTTGTATGTACCCTGGTTGGCACCACGCTATTGCGTACGTCGCATTTTGCACACACCGGACTGCTGAAACCCTGCTGGGATTGGCCATTGAATTCTGCCGCTCCTCGCTCACGGACTGGAGCGACACCGCTTCCCTACTACTGTCCCTTTAATATTGTTGATGTTATATGAGTAATCATTATTTAATTAATCTTTTAAATAAATTGTTTGTCTAAATAAATAAAATCCTTACTGTTTACTGCTCGGTTTGCCATTTTTTATTGCAATCCAGACCCCTACTAAAAACAAAGATAAGAACTATTGAATCAATGTGCTCTGCATAATGAAAATTTGCATACTAATTAATATGCATGTGCGCTCCCGAATGGATGCACAATGGTAATGAAGACCAACGCAAGGGCAATTAGACTGGCAGCCATTCATGTAATCTCTTCTCGCTGGTCACGTGACTTTATGTAAATCAGAAGCTCATATTACACTTAGAACACCAGTATTGGCAAGCTGCGCTTGCATCTCAGTGTGCGTTATGGGCACTGCTAAAATTTGAAAACTAACGAATATTTATTAAAGAATTAATTGGCATGATAATTAAATAACGCAGCGGTTGTGCTCAGTGTTTTTTTACGGGCGTTCATCCTTTCTCAAAGTATTTAATTAAGAATTAAAAGCTTTCCTTTGATGTGGAACATAAAAAAATGTTTATCCCATGCTACTCCTTCAAAGCTACTTTCTCCTACTGCTGCTGACATGTGACTTCCAGCAGTGGGCGATACAAGAAGGCTCCGGTCGGCTGAATCATGATGCTTATTATGGATTAAATGCATATGTTCAGTAACCGGTGCTGTAAACAGTGATGTCAGCTGTAAGGAACAGCGCATGAGTAGGGTACATTGCACATGCACGGCAATGACACCCTGGTAGCCCTCCATGATAGGTGTATTCTAATTATTATCATGGAGGGCTTGGAAATAATTATAAATGAAAAAAAAATAGAAGTATATTAAGTTTCTATTCATCATATTTAGTGATTTACATTAGTGATTTTTTTTGGGGGGGATTTACTGCCCCTTTAATATACTTAAATGTTTCTATCATATCACCTCTTTACCTTCTCTCCTCTAAGCTATGCATATTAAGGTCATTGAACCATTCTTTGTAAATATTTTTATCCTGTGTACCATTTTAGTAACCCTCCTTTAAACCAGTGTATAAATTTCCTTCTGAGGCATTGATGCAAGGGAGGAAAGTATAATTCTGTCACTATATAAATCCTTGGTAAGACCTCACCTTGAGTATGGAGTGCAGTTCTGGGGCGCAATCTCAAAAAAAAAAACATTGCAGACTTAGAAAAAGTTCAGATAAGGGTCACAACACTAATAAAGGGATTGGAGAATTTAAGCTATGAGGAGAGGTTAGCCAAAATGGGTCTGTTTTCTCTAGAAAAAAAGTGCTTGAGAGGTGACATGATTACTTTATATAAATATATTCAAGGCCGATATACAGAGATGGCAGAAGCTACATTTATTCCAAGAAAATTGTTTGTGATAAGAGGTCACAATTTAAGGCTGGAGGAAAGGAGATTTAATCTCCTGATACGGAAAAATTTTTTCACTGTAAGAGCAATAAAATTATGTAACTCATTACCAAAGGCAGTAGTGAATGCCAATACCTTAGATACATTTAAAAAATGTTTTCATATATTTCTGGCTAGAAACAGAATTCAGGGACATGATTGCTTGTGTTAAATGGGTCAGATTTTAATAGGATTAATTTAAGCTCAACTGTAGCTTTTTGTAAGTATATTAGATTTGTATAGGATGAACACGAAGGACTTCAGTCTTTTTCTCAACCTCATCTACTAGGTTACTAGGTAAAAATGATCTGCTCTCATGGATATCAAACAATTGCAAACACAACACAGTTTTATCCAACAACAACAAAAAATATTTTTTAAGTATATGTGTGGCATAATTATTGCCACCATTTTAGTCAATACTTTGTGCTACCTCCCTTTGCTAAGATAACAGCTCTGAGTCTTCTATAATGAATTATACAGAAAAACCGGCAAGTCTCCAGGTGCTTGAATCCAAAAGAACTCTATATTAAAGGAGAATAAAAATGCATAAAAGCAATAGTGTAAGGGTCAGAGCATAATGTAGAACTTCTTACGCGTTTCAGCAGCTCCCTGTCTTATTCATAGACATAGTGTGTGATAGGACAAATTAGTATAATTAGAAAATGCTGAGCCCTTAAAGAAGCAAAACATTTCAAGGATAAAGCACTGAAACCTATTACAATTGGGAAAATAGAAAACAAATAAGCACCAAAAACGTGTATATACTGTACATGTAAATACGGAAACAACAATGTGCATTAGTTAGACATAAACAACATGTAATATAACGCTAATATGAGAACCCTATTAGATTATGGGGCATATTTATCAAGCTCCGTATGGAGCTTGATGTGCTTGGTTTCTGGCGAGCCTTCAGGCTTGCCGGAAACACAAGTTATGAAGCTGCGGTCTAAAGACCGCTGCTCCATAACCTGTCTGCCTGCTCTGAAATCAACCCGATCAAATACGATCGGGTTGATTGACACCCCCTGCTAGCAGCCGATTGGCCGCAAATCTGCAGGGTGCGGAATTGCACCAGCAGTTCACAATAATAAATAAGCTGTCGTTATTTATCGATGTGCAGCGGACATGATCCGCAATATCGGCTCATGTCCGCTCGCACGATGATAATTCGGCCCCTTAGTGAACAATTTGAATGTACTAATATACTTAAATGTGCAGTCAAATAGGGATAGATATTTACATTATCAAACATTTGAACAATATATGACCACAATGTACAGATGAATATTTATGTCCATTCAGACCTAGGATAATCAGTACAAAAAGACTCCTTATGCAGAAAAAAATAAATGTAAATATAAATTCAACCTATTAAATGCATAATACAAGCCTTACAATCAGAGGATAAGTGCACACGCTAAACACTAGAAGTAGAAGTCACAATTATTTTTTTATATATGCTCAGCATAACCTCACTATGTTATCTCCCAATAAAGACCTCAAAACATAATATTTATAGTTAATACTAAATTGAAATATGGTACCTAGTAGTGAGGATTGCCTAACAGGTAATGATAATGTACCTTAATATATGCTAGGTCACCACTGTTAGTACAAAGACAAATATATACGTGAGAATAAATCAGATAGCTTATGATATCGACATTAATAGGGCCTACATTTAATAATAGCCCCATTGAGTTGGGGAAAGAAACAATTCCAGTGATAAAAAGCTACCTATCAAATGAATATAGTGTACCTTAGCATATAATAGTAATGATTGACTGCTACTCATTTTTTGACAGACATATATAGGGGGATCCTGTTGTATCAACTCTGTTGGGGCCAGCAATTAAGAATGTATTCATTAATGTTGATCCCCCCCAGGTATTCTGGTCTTTAGTTGGAAGATCCAGAAGGCTTCCCTGTAAAAAAGTTTTGCAGTTCTGTCTCCTCCCTTGATTGGGTTTGCTACATGTTCAGTCACCTGCCATTTGAGGGTGGTGTCATTTTTTCAGTGGGCATAGATAAAGTGTCTCGCCAGATCTGAACATTCAAGATCATGTTCAATATGCTTGAGGTGTTCTCTGATCCTGCTACGTGCCTCCCTGATGGTGCACCCTACATATTGTTTCTCACACTGGGTGCAATCCACCAGGTAAATCACAAAAGTGGTGCAGCAATTGGTGTAGCTGTTAAGATCATACACTATTTGAGTTACTCTGGATTGAAAAACATAAATTATGCTTACCTGATAATTTTATTTCCATTGTGGGAAGGAGAGTCCACGGCTTCATTCATTACATTTGGGGAATAAAGAACCTGGCCACCAGGAGGAGGTAAAGACACCCCAGCCAAATGCTTAAATACCTCCCCCCACTCCCCTCATTCCCCCGTCATTCTGCAGAGGAAACAAGGAACAGTAGGAAAAATATCAGGGTATAAATGGTGCCAGAAGATAAATTAAATTTAGGTCCGCCCACCGGAGTTACGGGCAGGAGCCGTGGACTCTCTTCCCCACAATGGAAATAAAATGATCAGGTAAGCATAATTTATGTTTTCCATCTAAAGGGGAGGAGAGTCCATGGCTTCATTCATTACTTTTAGGAAACATATACCCAAGCTTTAGAGGACACTGAATGAAACCGGGAGGGTATAAAGGTTGACCCTAATCTGAGGGCAACACAGCCTGTAAAACCTTTCTCCCAAAAACAGCTTGCGCAGAAGCAAAAACGTCAAATTTATAAAAATTTGTAAAAGTGTGTAAGGAGGACCAGGTAGCCGCCTTACAAATCTGCTCCATAGAGGCCTCATTCTTGAAGCGACAGCTCTAATTGAATGAGCCGTGATCCTCTGAGGAGGCTTATGTCCCGCTGTCTTATAGGCCAAGTGAATCAAGAAGAGGCCCTCTGCCCCTTGCGCTTCCCGGAATATACCACAAAAAAAGATGTAGACTGTCTGAAATCTTTCGTAGCCTGAAGATAGAACTTCAAAGCACAAACCACTTCCAGATTATGAAGTAACCTCTCCTTGGAAAAAGAAGGGTTAGGACACAAAGAAGGAACAATTATTTCCTGATTGATGTTACATTTAGACACCACCTTGGGAAGAAACCCCAAACCAGTGCGAAGAACACTGCATGAAAAAAACGATAAGGAGGCTCGAATTGCAAGGCAGCCAGCTCAGATACTCTGTGTGCCGATGCAATAGCCAACAGAAGAGAACCTTCCAAGACAGAATCTTAATGTCAATAGAATGCATAGGCTCAAACAGAACCCTCTGCAATAAATTAAGGACCAAGTTTAAGCTCCATGGAGGAGCAGACTGCCTAAAGACAGGCCTGAACAAAAGATTGGATGTCAGCGAGTCTCCTGTACAGCAAAACTGCCAAAATCTGTCCCTTTAAGGAACTGGTGGAAAGACCCTTCTTGAAGAAAAGACAGAATCCTGGATACCTTCACCTTGTGCCAAGGATATCCGTGCTTCTCACACCAGGACAAGCAAGTCCTCCACACCTTATGGTAGATGTGACGAGTGACTGGCTTCCTTGCCTGAACTAGAGTGTCAATCACACTTTCAGAAAAACCTCTCCTGGCTAAGACAAAGCGTTCAATCTCCACAAAGTGAGCCTCAGAGACACAAGATTTTGATGTTGAAAGGGACCCTGTTCCAGCAGATCCCTGCAACAGGCTAACTTCCATGGTGGAGAGGATGACATCCCCACCAGATCCGCAAAACACGTCCTCCGCGGCCACAATGGAGCAATCAGGATAGCCGAAGCTCGATCCTGCTTGATGCGTGACACTACACAAGGTAGAAGTCGTAACGGAAGAAAAATGTAAGCTATGCTGAATCCCCAAAGGCACCACTAAGGCATCTATCAGCTCTGCCTGGGGATCCCTCAACCTCAACCCATATCGGGGTAGCTTGCAATTGAGTCTGGACGCCATGAGATCTATCTCCGGCGTTTCACATCTGAGACAAATCTCCGCAAACACTTCGGGGTGAAGAGACCATTCCCCCGGATGAAAGGATTGCCTGCTGAGAAAGTCCGCTTCCCAGTTGTCCACACCTAGATTGTGGATCACTGAGAGCGAGCAGTTGTGGGACTCCGCCCACTCCAAAATCCGAGACACCTCCCTCATTGCTAGGGAGCTCCTCATACTCCCCTGATGGTTGCTGTAAGCCACCGAGGTAATGTTGTCGGTCTGGAATCTGATGAAGCTGAACGACCCCAGAAGAGGCCACGCCCTCAGAGCTCCAGAATATTTATCGGAAGGAGAGACTCCTCCCGGGACCATTTTCCTTGTGCCATTCTGGCACCCCAAGCACCTCCCCATCCTGCCAGATTTGTGTTCATGGTCACAATCTCCCAGGACGGTCTCAAGAAGAATGTCCCCAGGGACAGAGGATCGGGACTGATCCACCAAGAGAGGGAGTCCCTGGTCCGAGCATCCATGCATATCTGCTGTGATAGATCTGAATGATCACTGTTCCACTGTCTAAACATGCACAATTGAAGAGACCTGAGATGGAACCTGGCGAAAGGGATAACGTCTATGCTGGAAACCTTGAGCCCGATCATCTCCATGCACTAAGCCACCAAAGGGCTTGAAAAGGACTGAAGGGCAAGACAGGTGGACGCAATCTTCCTGCATCGTTGCTCGGTGAGAAAAATTTTCATGGACATAGAGTCTATTATCATACCCAGGAACTCCAACCTGTTGCTGGGAACCAGGGAACTCTTTCCTGAGTTGATCTTCCAACCGTGAGATTGGAACAATCGTGAAGATTCTCGGGGCCGTCGCCAGGCCAAAGGGAAGGGCCACAAACTGGAAGTGTTGGTCCAGAAACGCAAATCTTAAGAACTTGAAGTGGTCCCTGTGAATTGGAACATGAAGGTAAGCATCCTTCAAGTCTAGTCTATTGTCGTCATTAACTGTCCCTCTTGAACTAGGGGCAGAATAGATCTGATTTACGATACGATAACACCTAGAGAGGAGAGATCCCTCACACATTCTAGAAAGGCCTCTCTCTTTTCTGGACTTGAAGACAGGTTTGACAGGAGGAATCTGCCCCTGGGCGGAAGGGACCTGAACCCCATCCTGTAACCCTGAGCAACAACCTCCAGAACCCAAGGGTCCTGAACGTCCTGCAACCAGGCTTCGGAGAAGAGAGACAGTTTGCCTCTACTTGGTCCGGAGACTGGCCGGGGGCCGCCCTTTCATGCAGATTTTGTCTCGGCAGGCTTCTTGTTCTGCTTGGACTTGTTCCAAGACTGAGCAGGTTTCCAAGTTCCCTTGGACTGATCCACTTTCACAGCGGGCTGCTGGTGCTGGGCCTTGTCTGCGAGAAAGGGAAGAAAAGTAGATCCTTTAGGGTTAGCCTTCTTATCCTGCGGTAGGAAAGCTCTCTTGTCTCCCGTAACCATGGATATGATCGAATACAATCCTGGACTGAACATAATCTTTCCTTGAAAAGGCAGGGACAACAGCCTCGACTTAGAGGACATGTCCGCCGACCAAGACTTTAGCCACAGAGACCTGCAAGCTAAAACGGAGAAACCTGATACCTCAGGCAAATAATTTGCATATTGGCATCACAAATGAAAGAATTGGCGACCTTCAATGCCTTAATCTTATCCTGTATCTCGTTGATGGAAGTTTCCTTCTAGACCATATCACACAGGGATTCACCAATATGTCGCAGCTCCGGAAACCACGGCTACAGCCACTGCCAGTTGAAAAACAAACCCTGTGTGCTGAAACATTTTCCTTAACATGTTTTCCAACTTTTTATCCATGGGCTCTTTAAATGACGAACTATCCTTGAGAGGAATAGTCGCCTGCTTCGCAAACATAGAAATAGCACCATCCACCTTAGGGACAGTCCCCTCCAGCTCGAGCTGAGAGTCCGGAATGGGGAACAGTTTCTTAAAGGAAGAAGAAGGGGAAAAGATAGAACCTAATCACTCCCATTCATTCTTAATAATATTAGCCATCTTAACAGGAATCAGGAAGGTCTGAAGCACCACCCTGTCCTCGTATAACATACATTATACAACCTGATATAATACCTGTAGCGATTTCTATCTTCAAAGACGTGGGCCACCTCCCACCAACCCATAAAAAGGTTGGCATAGGCTGGGGCAAATTTAGCCCCCATGGTTGTACCACGTCTCTGAAGATAGAAATTCCAAACAAATTGGAAAAAAATGTGAGTGAACAAAACATCAAGCGATCTAATCAAAAACAAAAATTGGGTTTGTCATCATAGTTGCTAAGGGTGTCAAGTGAATATTTAATGGCTTCCAGCCCACTTAAATGTGGGATGGCTGAATAGAGTACTACCACATCACGGTAAGCCATACATGGTTGGTACCCCAGACAACTTGCTGAAGACAGTTAAGAAGGTGTTTTGTAAAAATCAACAGTCTCTTAATCCAAGATCTCTTCCAGACCATCATCTAAAAGAGACCAATATTCTCTCTTAAAAGTCTCATAAGGATTATATCTAAGTTTAAGGTAGACCTCCACATCACTCAGTTGCCTCTTAGCTTCTAATACATAGGCTGATTTGTCTTGGACAACTATACTCCCACCCTTCTCTGACTGCTTAATCACTATCAGCTAGATTACGAGTTTTGAGCGGCGTTATTTCACCTCCCTATAGCGCTGCTATTACAGGTTTAAAAAAAGCAGGCTTGTGCGGGCGATATGGTGACGTTGAACTCCATACCGCACTGAAAACAAGCGCTGCTTTGACGTGCTTGTGCACGATTTCCCTATAGACATCAATGGGGAGAGCCAGCAAAAAAAAAGCCTAACACCTACGACCATGGAAACAAAAGCTCCGTAACGCAGCCCCATTGATGTCTATGGGGGAAAAAAAATAATGTTTAAACCTAACACCCTAACATAAACCCTGAGTCTAAACACCCCTAATCTGCTGCCCCTGACATTGCCACCACTACATAATGTTATTAACCCCTAATCGGCCGCCCCCAACATCGCACATTAAAACCTAATCTGTCGCTCCCGATGTCACCACCACTATACTAAAGTTATTAACCCCTAAACCTCTGGCCTCCCACATCACTACCACTTAATAAATCCATTAACCCCCAAACCCGAACCCTAACACCCACTAAGTGTAACATAATAAAAATATAGCTAAATTAAATTTACAATTATTATCTAAATAAACCTATTAAACCCTAAACCGCCAGCTCCCCACATCGCAACAAGCTAAATTAAACTATATTAACCCCTAAACCTAACCCTAACCCCCCCTAACTTCAACATAATAATAATTAAAATAGAGATAAACTAAAGTTACAATTATTAACTAAATAATACCTATTTAAAACTAAATACTTACTTACCTAATAGTTATAGCTAGCTTAAGTTTTATTTTTATTTCACAGGTAAATTTGTATTTATTTGAACTAAGTAGACTAGTTAGTAAATAGTTATTAACTATTTAATAACTACCTAGTTAAAATAAATACAAACTTACCTGTGAAATAAAACCTAACCTGCCTTACACTAAAACCTAACATTACAAAAAAGAAACACTAAAATTACTAAAAATAAAAATAACTAAATTACAAAAAATAAGAAACAAATGATCAAAAATAAAAAAGCATTACACCTAATCTAATAGCCCTATCAAAATAAAAAAGCCTAACCCCAAAAAATAAAAAAAACCCTAGCCTACAATAAACTACCAATGGCCCTTAAAAGGGCCTTTTGCGGGGCATTGCCCCAAAGAATTCAGCTCTTTTACCTGTGAAAAAAATACAAACACCCCCCTAACAGTAAAACCCACCACCCCCATAACCAACCCCCCAAATAAAATAACTATCTAAAAAAAAACTAAGCTCCCCATTGCCCTGAAAAGGGCATTTGTATGGGCATTGCCCTTAAAAGGGCATTTAGCTCTTTTACATGCCCAGACCCTAATCTAAAAATAAAACCCACCCAAAAAAACCTTAAATAAACCTAACACTAACCCCTGATGATCCACTTTCAGTTCTTGAAGTCCCGCTTGAAGGATCCATCCCGCTGGCGAAGTCTTCATCCAGGCGGCCTCTTCCATCTTCATCCAGCCGGCAAAGTCCTCATTAAGGCGGCAAGAAGTCTTTATCCAGACGGCATCTTCTATATTCATCCGGCTCGGAGCAGGTCCATCCTGAAGACATCCAGCGCAGAGCATCCTCTTCATACGGTCACCGCCGTAAACTGGAAATTCAATGCAAGTGACGTCATCCAAGATGGTGTCCCTTGCATTCCTATTGGCTGAAAGATTTCAATCAGCCAATAGGATTAGAGTTGCTAAAATGCTATTGGCTGTTCCAATCAGCCAATAGGATTGAGCTCTCATCCTATTGGCTGTTCCAATCAGCCAATAGGATGAGAGCTCAATCCTTTTGGATTGAAGGTGGAAGAGGCGTCTGGATAAAGACTTCTTGCCCCATGGATGAGGACTTCGCCGGCTGGATGGATCCTTCAAGCGGGACTTCAAGAACTGTAAGTGGATCGTCGGGGGTTAGTGTTAGGTTTATTTAAAGGTTTTTTGGGTGGGTTTTATTTTTAGATTAGGGTCTGGGCATGTAAAAGAGCTAAATGCCCTTTTAAGGGCAATGCCCATACAAATGCCCATTTCAGGGCAATGGGGAGCTTAGTTTTTTTTAGATAGTTATTTTATTTGGGAGGGGTCGGTTGTGGGGGTGGTGGGTTTTACTGTTGGGGGTTGTTTGTATTTTCTTTTACAGGTAAAAGAGCTGAATTCTTTGGGGCAATGCCCCACAAAAGGCCATTTTAAGGGCCATTGGTAGTTTATTGTAGGCTAGGGGTTTTTTATTTTGGGGGGGATTTCTTTATTTTGGGGGGCTTTTTATTTTGATAGGGCTATTATATTAGGTGTAATTCTTTTTTATTTTTGATAATTTGTTTCTTATTTTTCGTAATTTAGTGGGTTTTTTGTAATTTCGTTGTTTTTTTTTAATTAGATACTTTTTGTAATTTTTAGAAATTTGACAGGTAAGTTTTAATTTAATTTAAGATAGGGAAATTGTAATTTTAATATAAAGTTAGGGGGGCGTTAGGTTTAGGGGTTAATAGTTTATTTTAGTATATTTTGTTGTGGGGGGCTTTCGGTTTAGGGGTTAATAGTTTACTTAAGTATATTTTGTTGTGGGGGGCTTGCGGTTTAGGGGTTAATAGGTTTATTTTAGTGGCGGAGTGGGCGGACGCCAGATTAGGGGTTAATTATATTTAAATAGTGTTTGTGAAACGAGAGGGAGGCGGTTTAGGGGTTAATAGGTTTATTATAGTGGAGACGATGTCGGGGAGCGACGGAATAAGGGTTAATACATTTTAATAGTGGTGGCGGGCGATGTCCGGAGCGGCAGATTAGGGATTAATAAATTTATTATAGTGTTTGCAATGCAAGAGGGCCTCGGTTTGGGGGTTAATAGGTAGTTTATGGGTGTTAGTGTACTTTTTAACACTTTAGTTATGAGTTTTATGCTACCGCTTTGTAACGTTAAACTCATAACTACTGACTTTAGATGGCGGTACGGATCTTGTGGTTATAGAGTGTACCGCTCACTTTTTGGCCTCCCAGGTAAACCCGTAATACCGGCGCTATGGAAAAAGGACTTTTTTAAAAGTGCGGTACTGACGTTGCGTGACTAGCTAAAAGGTGTGCGGTACACCTATACCTAAAAGACATAGCAGCGTTAGGGAAAAAGCAGCGTTATGGGCCATAACGCTGCTTTTTTAATCATAACGCCAAACTCGTAATCTAGCTGTATATATTCTCTATTTTTCAGAGTATCCAGTGATAGTGTTTGGGCAGCAGTCAGATTAGGGTAGGGTTTTCTACTGTTAGCTGACAATAAGACCAGGTCCTCTTCAATCCTACGGTGAAAGGCATCTAAAAATGGGCCCCTCTGTCTAGTGGGGTAAAAAAACAGATTTAGGCCTGTAGCCCACATGGGAGGTCTTGAATGAGACCTGATTATTATCAGCATGAGCACCTAATTCCTGCATGGCGGGGGGGGGGGGGGCAGTGTTATTACCAGAGGTGTTAGTAGTCTGGTCTGTCCAGAAAAACTTTCTCAAAGTAAGGTTGCGGACCATCTTATTTACTTCTACTATAGTCTGGAATAAGTTGAATTTACTAGTTGGGACAAAACCCATACCTAAACCCAAGATCTCATATTCCACAGGACTTAAAGTAGTGATAGAGAGGTTAATCACACTCATATTACATATTTAATGCGGCCCGCCTTCTGTATCTTCTTGCCCCTTTGCCTCTGCAGCCTCTTCCTGTGTCTCCTCCTCCTTCTAGTGGTGCATTGTCCCTGTGAAAAACCTGCTGTTCGGTATTCTTAATACAGGGTGTAATATTTGGGCCTAGTCGTCTCGTCTCACCTTCACTGTCACTAAGGAATTCTTGTCTGCACTGTTATTATTGAACCCGTGAGACTAACTCATCAACATTTCTTTTCTTTTAGTGATAATGGGGTTAATTGGTAAACCTGTTCACCCAAGTCTGTTACATGGGTATTACTACTAGAGCTAGCCTGCTCTGCCCTCTCTTCATCCGAATAATCAGTATCTGAGAAGGTTACATGATTCTCTTGTGTGTGGGCAGAATTTCTACCTCTAGACCTAGATCTAGATGCCATGTTTACACTCTATTATGGATGTGATCATCATTATCCCTGTTGAACTTCTTTAACTTAGCATTATCCAATTCAATTCTGAATTTATCCACAGTCTCTTTTAGCATTAAGTCCATATCATTGTATTTAGGATGTACAGTAAACTCATTAAGTCTACCTTGTAAATCAATCAAGTTATCTCGCACTTTAGCTAGTTGTGTCTCTTTAAATTTTATAATGAGCTCCTAAAATGCCTGATGAGGTTGGAGAATACAGTAGTGTCTGGCAAACTGAAGACGCTTGAGTTTGTTTTTGGATGAGAGTAGAGGCTTTTTTCTTGAAACACTTCCAAACAACTTGTGGTGATGTAGGTGACGTCAGATTGTAGTTTTGAAGACTTTCTTACCCCAAGATGCAACTAACTTCTGCAACTCTCCAGCTGTGATCCTTGGAGATATATTAGCCACTTGAACCATCCTCTTCACAGTGTGTTGAGACAATTTAGACACGTCCTCTTACAGGTTGATTCATAACATTTCCAGTTGACTGGAACTTCTTAATTATTGCCCTGATGGTGGAAGCTTAACAACCTTTTGCCGCTCATCACAGCCATAGTGATGAAGGGAATTTGGCCTATATATTACCTTATATTTATTCCCCTGTGAAACAGGAAGTCATGGTTGAACAACTTCCTGTTCCTAGTCACCCAGGTCTACTAAAATGTAAAATATCAATGAATATATTTCAAATATATTTTTCTCATATGAATTCATAGGGGTGCCAATAATTGTGTCACACATATATTTAACAAAGTTATTTTTTTTATAAACCTGTGTTGTGCAGTTTGATATCAATGAGAGCAGAGTAATTATGTGTATTTTTTTTAACAAACAATCAAAAGGTTAAACAATAAAGACAATTTTCACAACCTTTCTGTGCTCATATTTACTAAGAGTACCAATATTAGTGGAGAGCACTGTAGATATGCTATTCAACAAAGGATAACAAAAAAATGAAGCAAATTTGATAATATAAATACATTGAAAAATTGTTTTAATCTTGCCTTTACTGTCTCTTTAATTATTCAACATTAGAATACAAGATTTGCTTTGGATATAAATACATTATTATATATCATATAGTTCTCTGACATTTTTAATTAGTTCTTGGTTTATTAATAAAATGGCAAAAATAAGAAAAGTGCACTGACATCTAATAATGAGGAAAGATACAAAGATTCTAAGAAAGACAGATGAGACCTCCTTCACTGAAACTCTTCCTGTGATGAGAATGGAAAATTCTTAAATAAGATCTAAATCCACTAAAACCAATACGTTTCCTATCAAGTGAGAAAAAAATCATCTTGTTATTATTCATGGAAATCAATAAGCTGTCAAGTGTTTTTTTCTCCTATCAAAGCTAAATAGCACATTTTCCTCCTTTGACATGAAACATCAAAATCAGAACAGTACAAAAATGGAAAAAGGTCAAACACTGAAAATAAATGTGTAAACACAACAAAATGTCACTAAGAAAGTGGTTCTCCAAGTTTTTTTTTTTTGCTTTGTGACAGCTCAGAATTATTTTTGAAACATAATTGACAACACAAGGTCACTACGAAAGTAATCTGACAAATACAAATTAGTTTTGTGTCTATACAAATATATAACCTACTCTAAAATGAAGATGGTATTTGTAAATATAATAGCATATATACTAGTGATACGCTAAAGCAGTTAAAGGGATAATGACCCACCATTTTTCTTCCATGATTCATATAATCTATTAAATGTAAAAAGAACTCATGTTATTAAATTAACACTATATGGCAACAGTTTGTCAAGAATATGTTGAAGAAATGTTATACTTCATTGAAACAGATCAAAATAATTCTTGCAAAACCACTGCCATATACAAATGTGCATGTTACCTACCTAAGTATTCTCTTCAACAAATAAAAATGAGAACAAAGTAAATTTGATACTTGGGGCTCCATTTATTAAGAAACGGAAATTAAGAAGCAGTGGTCGTAAGACCACTGCTCCTTAACTTCTCCGCCACATTTTAGGTGGCGGACGCAAATCATCCGGATCCGATCCTATCAGGATGATTGACGGCCCGTGTTAGTGGCCAATTGGCCACCAGTGAGCAGGGGGTGGCATTGCACAAGCACATCCCCAGAAATGCTTGTGCAATGTTAAATGCCAACGGCGTATGTTGTTGGCATTTAGCGAGGTCGAGCGGACATGATTCACTACACAAATCACGTCCGCTCGACCTTAACCAAATATACCCCTTGAGCTCATTTGGAAACTGTTTAATTGAATGGCATGCTCTCTGAATCATGAAGAAAAAATGTGGGTTTTATGTCCCTTTAATACAACAATTAACCAACTTTTAGGTACAGCAAAGGTGCATAGCAGTATTTCCCTATAGTATGTATGTATCAGCTAAAGAGCAGCATAAAAATAAATGCTTGAGAACTGGTTCATTCATAGTGGAAATTAAAGGGTTTGGGCATTTCAGAGCACTCAGGGATACATACACCCATTGGGCTAGATTCATGAAGACTCATTAGGCTGATGTAGGACATCTTAGTAAAGGTGAGACCATGTTCAAAATTCATTATGGTGCTTTCCATCTAACGTTTCCAGAGTTGCATTAGTGGACATTACTACCATTAACATATATAGCTGTGTTTAAAGGGACATGAAACCCAAAAATTATCATTCATGATTCAGATGGAGCATACAATTTTAAACAACTTTCCAAATTACTTGCATTATCTCATTTGCTTTATTCTCTTGCTATCCATTTTTTTAAAAACATACCTAGGTAGGCTCAGGAGCTGGGAGCTATCTGTTGATTGATGGCTGCACATATATGCCTCTTGTCAATAGCTTACCAATGTGTTCAGCTAGCTCCCAGTAGTGCTCCCAGTAGTGCAGTGCTGATTTTTCAATAAAGGATACCAAGAGAATGAAGCAAAATTGATAATAGAAGTAAATTGGAAACATTTTTGGGTTTCTTCTCCATTTACAAAATATATTATTTTCAGAACTGGTTGAGGAAATATAAAGATAGCGACTGTAATATATGCAAGTAGGATAATCCATAACTAGCTTGGGGTATTGCTAAATTTACTTTCACTTTAAATCCGGCCCCTGATATAAAATGTGTAATAGAGAGAAAAGGGCCCAATGGCACCACTGGTTGTAAATAAGGAATATAATTGTTGATACTTATATAATAATAGAATTGGGTGGAAGATAAAAATCTTGTATTCCACTTGTTGTATTTTTAGTATCAATGTTAGGTGCTGTGTACTACTTAGACTAGTAACAGGAATTGGGGATTGACATCTCCAAAAAATGTACACTTGATTAGCACTCTAATTCCCTAATGTGGAAATATTTGCTGAGTTTCAGGAATGCGGATCAGTGAATTAAATTAAAACATAACTTTTATTGGACTATATATTAAAATTAAATGGAACAAACAATACTTTAAAAACCCAGGAATGAGTCAACTTTGATAGGAGTATGAAGTAGAGCTCAAATAAACCAATTTGGTAGTAGCTATAAGATAAATCTTAATATATATTGCGACTAGAATACTGCCAACTGTCTGAGTTATCCGTTTCTAATACAGGTAGGGGTTAGCCTAAAAGATTTTTTGGAACAATCAAGGTTCTAGTTAATTTACTGACACATAATGCCAGATTATGTAGAGTAGTGATTATGGTATCTTGTGGTATACCATGTACTTAAATATGAGATTCGGTGTATTTGGGTTGCTTTTACAATGTTAACCACTTCTGATGAGTGATAAGCACCCTATTACGAATATCAAATTGTCACTAGTAGTACACAACTGTTATTGCACCATCAGCCTAGTATCAGAATCTCACTAGGAGTACATATATATTTGTTCTTTTAAAATATTTGTATTGGATAACTTTCTTCAGCTAGCGAATAGATAACACTGGATGAGTGGATTCGTAGTATATTTATAAACACCTTTGTATGGGTCTCATCAGTGTGTTTGTCATATAGTCTAGGTATTCTAGGTTCAGACTTTTATCAAGATTTACTACAGTGTATTGTCTGATTTATTGGCTCTTTAAATTATTTATAGTGTAGGTGAACCTGTGGATTTTAGCTGCAGCTGTCGTAACATAGTATAATGTGTTGCTGATATGGCTTGTTTATAAAGCTCAAAGTGGTATACAAGGTTAATCACCAGAGTTCTGATAGTACTCTAAATTTTAAGGAGCTGAATATAGATCGAGTAACTTTCAATCATTTGTTTGTTATATAGTATCGAAACCTCTTACTGCAGCATAATTCTCGCGCTGCAAATGTATATCGATCTATCAGCAGTGACTTAGCACCATTAACGTTATAGTTTTTATAGTTATTGATCACTTGGTTGCTCTAAAGTTATTAATATCAGCGTGTCACTAAGGACACCTAGTGCTTATATTGCAGCCTGATCGTCACCGCTAGTAAGCTGACAGTAGCTGACAGCCAATATTATGTCTTATGACTGGTAGCGGTACTATTGTAACCACCTTATAAAATGATTTTGCCAGATTCAGTTTCCCACATTAATACTAAGTGTCGGTATATATGTATGCAGAGATACCTGCCGTTATAAATACTGGGTATAAGCCATTAAATATGACTTCAATTTTAAGTATTAGCTGTATCACTAAATAAAGTACCGAGACAATACCGATATCGCTGCAGTTTGTTATTAAAGTTGGTTACCAATTATAACCCTAAATCAAAGTTTTTCCTGATATTAAAACACATAAATTTTTTTCTATAAGGAGCCCATTTAACTCCCAACCTCCCCTGACATGTTTCGCCGAGCAATTCGGCTTTCTCAAAGGGTTTTACGGAGGTGAAAACTTGGCGGGTATTTAAACCCACTGACTCCGCCTATCATGAGCATGTCATGAGTTGTTTAGCGAATCACAAGTGGGGGTGTGTATGTTTACCTTTGCCCACGTCTGCGTAAGATATGAGATCACACATGTTTCATTCTTTTTTAGTCATTATTTAGCAATCTAATCTTGCGTATTTGATACATTTTTGGGTAAGAGTATGTACTAATATATTTCTTTCTAAAGAGGAGTATAGTTCTATTGATATATTAGTGTATTTTTGTAGCACTTATAATAAAGAATTCTATTGTTGCGGTTCTTGTTTGGCACAATGTAGGTCACCGATATATGTGTTTTTTACTCGCCTTGAAGTAAGTTGACTGAGGAAAGTGCTGTAATTTATCTATATAAATAAATGAGCTAATGTATAAGAGACTAATGTTGAAGTTCTGGTTGTCTCTAGCAAAGTTATTATTTCTACTTTTTTATACTCATGACACTATTTCAAGTGTCACTAGAGCTATAATGCGCACCTCAATTATATTAACAAAACTAGGTTGTAAGTATGTTGGTGATATAAAACGTATTATAGTGTCTTATAGATGCTAACAGATTTGACTATGGGTTTCTTAGCCATTGCATATATCTAGTGCTTAGTATTTACCTAGAATGTGTTTACTTAAAGTGAGTGTACTTGTTAACAAGAGAAAGTGTCAATGTTTAATTAATTAGTGTTAAGGTACTGATGTTTGGTAGTATTACCTAAAATAAGATTGTTGTAAAATCAAAACTACATAATAATGATAATGATGATGTGAGAAATAAAGTAAAAAAGATTTTTTGAAAAAATATATTATTTTGTGTATTAATAAATGTTTTTCTAAAAACGTGAAAAAGAAAAAGAAAAGAGGGGATTTTTCTCTTTTTTTTAAAAAAAGTGCACTAATAGATTGTGAACATATTTACATCCGTAGTTTTGGTAGATACTTTGATTTGTGGTTCAGTTGTTTACGCCAATTACTAGAAGTTGTGGACTCATTTTCAGACAGTAGATCTTCTAGATCTTGTAAGATCACTCTCTCCTCTGTTGTTAAATTGCCTACATTTTGGTTTTCTATTGAATTGTCCGTTGTATTAAATTGTTTCTTGAGAAGTAGTTTTCTCAGAAACAGATGGATATCTTTAATGATTTCGAATTTATTTAGGCTTGTACCTGGGCAGAATGACATGCCTTTGGATAATACTTTTACATGATCCTCTGAAAGAATTTTTGTAGATAAATTTATAATTTTTAGGTCTTCATTCTCATTTTGGAGAAGGGGCTGGGTGTTCTTTTGTAGGGTTTCGTCATTTGTTTTTTGTCTTTGTTGTGTCTGGCTCGAGATACCCTTTTGTTTGCTCCTCCCACCTCTTCTGGTGGGTCTGAGTTTAAACTGTCCCCTTCTAAAAAATCTTTCCTTTTGCGTGTGTTCATGGTACTATTGGTTTTCATTGGTTTGGAGGGACCTGCTACTTCTTCATTCGCTGAATCAATGTCTTCTGTATCTGTGTCAGAAATATCACTTTCCACTATTTGCACTCTGCTGGGAACATTTTTTGAGCTATGAGTATTAAATCTTTTTTTCCATTTGTACACTTTTTTGTTTTGATAGTCTTCTAAATCTCGCTTGAATTTGCCTGTTTTTGTTTGCTTAATGTCCGATTCGTATTTATCCAATTCATGTTGGTACTTTTTATAAGTAGATTCAAACTCTTTTAAGCTCTCAAATTGTTTTAGTTGTTCATTGTGTGTGTTTATAATTTCCTCGAGTCTATCATATTCCGCTTTATCGTGTCTGATCAAAATGTTCATTAGTTTGTTTGAACACTCTGACAGAGCATCTTCCCACTCAATAGTATGATCTGGATTTCTAAATTCAAACGCTGGAAATAATTGGATTCTGAGGCCACGAGGAATTAATTTCTTTTCTAGGTATTTCTCAAAGAAATGGTGATTCCACCAAACTTTATCTTGTTTGTATAAGTTTTTGTGGAGTTCACGTAAAGTCTTATCTAGTGTGTCTGAATTTATTTCATTAGTTTCCACTGGGGATTCACTAAATACTTCTTCTAAATCTATTTGTCTCTTTTTTTGTCTTGAAACTCTGTCTGATTCCAATTTATTTGACATTGTGCTGGATTTATTTCCAGTTCAGTGTGCTCTATTGGAGGAAGCCTAATTTTTAGGCTAAAAACTTAGTAGAAGAGAGAAAAGGGCCCAATGGCACCACTGGTTGTAAATAAGGAATATAATTGTTGATACTTATATAATAATAGAATTGGGTGGAAGATAAAAATCTTGTATTCCACTTGTTGTATTTTTAGTATCAATGTTAGGTGCTGTGTACTACTTAGACTAGTAACAGGAATTGGGGATTGACATCTCCAAAAAATGTACTTGATTAGCACTCTAATTCCCTAATGTGGAAATATTTGCTGAGTTTCAGGAATGCGGATCAGTGAATTAAATTAAAACATAACTTTTATTGGACTATATATTAAAATTAAATGGAACAAACAATACTTTAAAAACCCAGGAATGAGTCAACTTTGATAGGAGTATGAAGTAGAGCTCAAATAAACCAATTTGGTAGTAGCTATAAGATAAATCTTAATATATATTGCGACTAGAATACTGCCAACTGTCTGAGTTATCCGTTTCTAATACAGGTAGGGGTTAGCCTAAAAGATTTTTTGGAACAATCAAGGTTCTAGTTAATTTACTGACACATAATGCCAGATTATGTAGAGTAGTGATTATGGTATCTTGTGGTATACCATGTACTTAAATATGAGATTCGGTGTATTTGGGTTGCTTTTACAATGTTAACCACTTCTGATGAGTGATAAGCACCCTATTACGAATATCAAATTGTCACTAGTAGTACACAACTGTTATTGCACCATCAGCCTAGTATCAGAATCTCACTAGGAGTACATATATATTTGTTCTTTTAAAATATTTGTATTGGATAACTTTCTTCAGCTAGCGAATAGATAACACTGGATGAGTGGATTCGTAGTATATTTATAAACACCTTTGTATGGGTCTCATCAGTGTGTTTGTCATATAGTCTAGGTATTCTAGGTTCAGACTTTTATCAAGATTTACTACAGTGTATTGTCTGATTTATTGGCTCTTTAAATTATTTATAGTGTAGGTGAACCTGTGGATTTTAGCTGCAGCTGTCGTAACATAGTATAATGTGTTGCTGATATGGCTTGTTTATAAAGCTCAAAGTGGTATACAAGGTTAATCACCAGAGTTCTGATAGTACTCTAAATTTTAAGGAGCTGAATATAGATCGAGTAACTTTCAATCATTTGTTTGTTATATAGTATCGAAACCTCTTACTGCAGCATAATTCTCGCGCTGCAAATGTATATCGATCTATCAGCAGTGACTTAGCACCATTAACGTTATAGTTTTTATAGTTATTGATCACTTGGTTGCTCTAAAGTTATTAATATCAGCGTGTCACTAAGGACACCTAGTGCTTATATTGCAGCCTGATCGTCACCGCTAGTAAGCTGACAGTAGCTGACAGCCAATATTATGTCTTATGACTGGTAGCGGTACTATTGTAACCACCTTATAAAATGATTTTGCCAGATTCAGTTTCCCACATTAATACTAAGTGTCGGTATATATGTATGCAGAGATACCTGCCGTTATAAATACTGGGTATAAGCCATTAAATATGACTTCAATTTTAAGTATTAGCTGTATCACTAAATAAAGTACCGAGACAATACCGATATCGCTGCAGTTTGTTATTAAAGTTGGTTACCAATTATAACCCTAAATCAAAGTTTTTCCTGATATTAAAACACATAAATTTTTTTCTATAAGGAGCCCATTTAACTCCCAACCTCCCCTGACATGTTTCGCCGAGCAATTTGGCTTTCTCAAAGGGTTTTACGGAGGTGAAAACTTGGCGGGTATTTAAACCCACTGACTCCGCCTATCATGAGCATGTCATGAGTTGTTTAGCGAATCACAAGTGGGGGTGTGTATGTTTACCTTTGCCCACGTCTGCGTAAGATATGAGATCACACATGTTTCATTCTTTTTTAGTCATTATTTAGCAATCTAATCTTGCGTATTTGATACATTTTTGGGTAAGAGTATGTACTAATATATTTCTTTCTAAAGAGGAGTATAGTTCTAATGATATATTAGTGTATTTTTGTAGCACTTATAATAAAGAATTCTATTGTTGCGGTTCTTGTTTGGCATAATGTAGGTCACCGATATATGTGTTTTTTACTCGCCTTGAAGTAAGTTGACTGAGGAAAGTGCTGTAATTTATCTATATAAATAAATGAGCTAATGTATAAGAGACTAATGTTGAAGTTCTGGTTGTCTCTAGCAAAGTTATTATTTCTACTTTTTTATACTCATGACACTATTTCAAGTGTCACTAGAGCTATAATGCGCACCTCAATTATATTAACAAAACTAGGTTGTAAGTATGTGGGTGATATAAAACGTATTATAGTGTCTTATAGATGCTAACAGATTTGACTATGGGTTTCTTAGCCATTGCATATATCTAGTGCTTAGTATTTACCTAGAATGTGTTTACTTAAAGTGAGTGTACTTGTTAACAAGAGAAAGTGTCAATGTTTAATTAATTAGTGTTAAGGTACTGATGTTTGGTAGTATTACCTAAAATAAGATTGTTGTAAAATCAAAACTACATAATAATGATAATGATGATGTGAGAAATAAAGTAAAAAAGTTTTTTTGAAAAAATATATTATTTTGTGTATTAATAAATGTTTTTCTAAAAACGTGAAAAAGAAAAGAGGAGATTTTTCTCTTTTTTTTATTTTTTTTAAAAAAAGTGCACTAATAGATTGTGAACATATTTACATCCGTATAGTTCGGTTAAGATGTGTAGTAACTGGGAGTACCTCCTTCATGGATTCATCATCCCATATATTCCAGCAAGGGTCTTAATAATTATCGGTGTAACTGTATTTATACATAAAAACTGATTATTTCTGTAATTATAAGTATGTAAAATAATTATTGTGCTCATTAAGACCTTGAGGTTGGACTGAGTTCATTAAAAAAATCCATCTACTTTCATGTTGTAGAAGATTTTTTGATAAATCACCTCCTCTTATACCCAAACTTATCTTCTGGATTCCTGCACAGGTAAGTGAGGTGTTTTTCCCTTTATGGTACTTTAGAAAATGATAGGCCACTGACGTGAGGTTTTTCCTGTCCTGTAGGTCTTTCGCTGCATTTTTTATATTCCGAAGATGTTCTTGTAAGCGGGTTCGTAACTTACGTGTCGTCATGCCTATGTATATTTTAGGGCATCCACATTTGATCATGTAAATGACCCCTGAAGAGTTGCAACTGATATATGCTTTTATATCATGAGATTTACCAAATCTGTCTTTTATTCTGTGGGTTTTTTTCATGTGTTTGCAACTACTGCATGTACCACAAGGGTATGAGCCTTGTACAGTAGTTTTCTTGATAGTTTTCCTTTTTTCCAGAAAATGACTTGGGCTTATCATATCTTTCAGATTTTTGCTTCTTCTGTAGCTCACATCCACTCTATTCCCCAAATGTTGTTTTAATATGGGGTCTGATTGCAAAATCTTCCAGTGTTTGTTTATCACACCAATGACTTGTTTGCTGTTTGAGTTATAAGTCATAATAAGTCTTGTTTTGCCGTCAGATTTTTTTCTTTTTGATTGTAGTAATTCATTTCTATCGGTTGAGCGTGCTCTTTTTTTGGCCTTTCTGATAGATGTCTTACTGTAACCTCGTTTTTGTAGTCTTTCATCCAGCTCTTGTGCTCTTTTTTTGAACAAAGATTCTTCTGAGCAATTTCTTTTAGTTCTCAGGAACTCTCCGATTGGAAGTGATTTGATGGTATTTGGTGCATGATCGTTTGTGCTGAATAGTAATGTATTTGTTGCTGTGGATTTTCTGTAAAGATCTGTCCCTATCTGGCCATTAGGGTTTTTGAATATTAATAGATCTAAAAAGGGCACTTCCTTTTGACTTGTATAATATGTTAATTTTATATTGAGTCGATTAATATTTAGTTCCATCAGGAACTCATCAAGTTTCTCTTTGGGGCCCTCCCAGATGAATAGAATGTCGTCTATAAATCTAAGCCAACAGGGGATGAATTGTGTATACTTGTCATATTTGTCAGAGAATACTATGATTTGGATTTTCTTCAGCGGACATGCCTAAGTAGTATTTAACTGCTTTGAGACCAAGTTTGTGGCTTATGCTGGTGTATAAGGCCTCTACATCGGCTGTCACTAGCCATGTGTTGTCATCTAACCAAATATCCTGTAACTGTTGCAGAGCTTCTGTGGTGTCTTTAATATATGAGGGAATTTGTGTTAGAAATTCTCTTAGTCTGCTGTCAACATATTTGCTGGCTTTTTCCGTGAGATTGTCTATTCCCGATACAATCGGACGTCCAGGTGGATGTTCTTTATTTTTATGTATTTTAGGTATGCAGTAAAAAGTGGAGATCTTAGGCATGTTGACAGTTAGAAATTTCTTTTCCTTTTCTGTGATGACACCATGTACTCTCGCATTCATTATTAGATTAGAGTATTTGTCTTTGAAGTCTTCAAGTGGACAATTCCAGAGTTTTTTATAACAGGTGGTATCCTTTAATTGTTTTTCCACTTCTTGCATGTACATTTCAATGTGTAATATTGTAAAGATGAAAAGGTGAAATACTATTTTTTCTTCTTTATGAAACAAAATGCAATTGCTGCTGCTAAGCAATAACTATTTATAATTTCCTAGAATTCTAAGTAACATTCAGTATTTGTAAAACATCTATATATTTCCTGCTTTTTCAATTTTCAATATCAAGTTTATTTTTAGCTAACGGTATGTCGTTTTTTTTTTATCTATGTGCTATCAATTGATTAAAAAGCTACTGTTTTTCTCTAGGGTTTAACAAAGGGTAAATAATCAGCACTCAAATATTGTGTGCAGCTTTTATGGCACTGTTATGTCAGGATGTCTCTTGTGATATATTTCATTGCAGAAAAAAAAAAAGCTTGTCACAGATTTTTACCTACTAAATTCCCGAAAGACTTTAAAGAAGACTTTTGAAGAAAATATGCTTATAAGATTTCAACAGAAATAAAATGTATTTGACAGAAGAAAACTATAAATGTTAAGATTCCAATAGAGATGATGTGATAAATGTTATATATTTAATGTCTACTTCACATGCTCCAGGTATCATTAAGAGGTCAGTAAATGTCACAAATAAGTTCACTTGAAATATATAATTAAAGACAGGAGTATTTCATTTAACACTGCATGGTCTCCTTTCTGCACCTACGACGGTAGCTTTTTTTTTTGTAAACAGCAGCACACAAATCACCTAACCCAATATCCCGCATTGATTTATTCTAACATGCGCACTGTGCTGCCGCACATGCACTGTAGCTTAATTCAAGCCATAAGAGACATTAATTGGGTTGGCGGTTGCCTTCTGTGTGACTGAACTATACACTCAAATAAAAAGGGCGTATGAGGACAGAAGTAAATTACCTAATGCAATCTTGAATTATATTTAAAGAAATACTATATATTTAATGTGCAAAGAAATCTATTTAAGTGGACTTCTTATATGTTACTTTTACTGTTAAGTTTATGACCTTAAAGGGACATGAAACCCAAAAATGTTCTTTAATGATTCAGATAGAGAATATAATTTTAAACAACTTTCCAATTTACTTCTATTATTTAATTTGCTTCCATCCCTTTTGCTGAAAGGTTTATCTAGGAAAGCTCAGGAGCAGCAAAGAACCTAGGCTCTAGCTGCTGATTGGTGGCTGCATATATATATATATATATATATATATATATACCGATTGTCATTGGCTCACCCATGTGTTTCGTCAGCAACTAGTAATGCATTGCTGCTCCTTCAAGGAAGCATACCGAGAGAATGAAACAAATTTGATAATAAATGTTTATAATTGTACGTTCTACCTAAATCGTGAAAGAAAATAATTGGGTTTCCTGTCCCTTTAAACACACAGCCAAGTTGATGATGGAGATATTTAAAAATAAAAAGCTGTATGTCCTAGAATAGGCACAGTCAAACCTCAGACCTTCACTGAACCAAAAAAAGTAACCAAAGGTGCTAATCCAATTTAAGAGTTTGTGCAACTTGACAGAGTATAAATCACAAAGCATGCACTCATAGTAATGCATTGCCTTGATATAGTACATGTACCTTTAAAAAAATAAATGCTGCAAAATAGTTTGTTTTTATTATAAATGCCTACCCCTCTTAATATTACTCTTTTGTCTTCTGGTGGTACAGCCAGTGTAAGCAGTGATGCATGTTGAATTGCATTTCATTTCATTACGATCCAGACTGATGAACCTCTCACTGTTTATAGTGGCCGTCTACACACTTCAGATGAACTACTCATGCACAGTTCTTATGCCTGTCTCTCCAGCATGCTTCAAATAACACAGCTTTACCCCCAGTATAAGAAAAGAAAAGAGTAACGAAGGGTTCAAATTTATTGTGCGCCTGCAAATGGGTAAATCGGGCAAACAATAAATAACCCGCCATTACAAGTAACTAATTATTGCTACCACAAGCTTGCAGTAGCAATAACCCCCAATTGCCCCCAAAATAAAGAATGTAATTTTTTTTTATTTAAAAAAAATATAGATTTAAAAAAAAAAAAAAAAAAAAAAAAACTGTGAAAAGCAGCTATGATAGCTTAAAGTTGGCCGGTGCCGGGTATTAGAAAAAAATGTCACTGAAAAATACCTTTACATAGTGATCTATGGGAACTGTTTGCTCCTTGTAAATATATTTGTATATGCTTATATATGTATGTGTTAATATGTGTATATACACATATTAACACACAAATATATATATGTATTTATTCATATATATTAACAATCTGCTACCCATCGCTGCGCGACTTACCTCCCTTCGCTACGCTAGTTCTCATGCTGTGACTGACGGCATCAGAACGAGGCTCCCATTGGAGCCTAAAGAAGTGTGGTCTAATGCAAGTTGCACCTTACTTGTAATGCCAACGCACATTAGTGTGCGCTGGTATTACTAAGATGAGCGCAAAAATCGATTTTGCGGAAACGATATTTTGCGCTCAGCGAGCCCTAAATGTTTTATTTAAGTTTAATAAAAAATGTGTGTATACCATCTATGCAATATATATATTTACATGTAACCCCTCCAGATAAGTGCATGTTCCGACTTATGCATGCTCATACAAAAAGAACAAAGTAAATTTGATAACAGAGTCATGAAATCATAAAAGACTTTTTTTTTATTTCATGCCCTTTTAAATCTAAATGTATAATTTGTTACTGTAATAACTGAAGTATAATTAAAATGTAGGAATATATAATGATATACATCTCCCTTTAAGTATATTCTATAATCTTAAAACAACAACAACAAAAAAATAACTACCAGCATTATCAATTATAGTATCTAACAAAAAAAACAAGAACCAATATATATTATTGCCATTTATACTCTTGTAAACAGTGGGAAAAATATTTGCAATTTAAAATTCATCTTCTAGAAATATAGTGATTGCTGTAAACTGTAATATTTTCGTATAAACAATTTGTTCAGTAAGATAACACAGTTATAAAGTGATTTGACTTACCATTTGATGCTGTGAAATCTATGGCAACTGTGAAGTTAATTTGAGTCCTGTGGATAAAACAGATTGAATATATTATTAAAATATTATGTGTATCTATTTTCAGCAATGTATTGATATATAAAAATAATATCCTAAAATATTTTTTGTTATATAGTGAAGATCATACATTTGTACACAATTTGTTTAATATTTTTAATTTAAAAAGTCGATGACATCTAAAGTTAAATAAATTTGATTTAAAATATATAATAACGCCAATGACTTTTGAACATATTAATGTAACAAGCTAATACTCTAGAGCAGAGGTGGCGAACCTATATAACAATTACCAAAGGTGGCCCTCAAAACAAATCTGCTGGCACTTTGTTTCTGGACGTCTACCATACTGCTTGGTTTCATGGGCCAGAATTGTAGTATTTAAACAGACACTAAACAATAAATAAATGTAATCTAATTATGAGTGCCACCATATTGAAACCTAGGTTACACTGCAGGTATCTGAAGGAGAGTTGCTGCACATGTGCAAAAAGGTCAGCACTGGAATGTAGTGAAAGATAGATTTCAACATGGCGGCACCCATGACTTGAAAGAGATGAGGAATAACCTCAATACTATGCTTATAAAATGTATTTAGGGCTAGATTACGCAAATATTTCAACTTCTGCAAACTCATAATCTCTGCTTAATTTTGTTATCTCAATGTGGTCTACTGAGCGTTAGATTACGGGTTGTAAGCGAAAATATCACTCCCTAACGATCGCATCCTTGCGCTCAACAGCATGTGCGATTGCGGATGCTACCCCCCATAGACTTGAATGAAGCCTCGTTTTTCATGCTGACAGCCTGATAGCCAGAGCTCACTTACCCTGATCGCAAAAACACAGCAATATATATATGTATACAAATGAATACATATATATTTATGTTAGGAAGAGTGGTATTAGGGCGCACTGTTCATGAAATTAGTAGCCAATATATTATTAATAGTGGTATCAGAGTAATAGGTGTAGAGTAAAAATAAAAATATTGTTTAAAATAGATTGTTCTATATGATATATCTAGTATGAGTATTTGTACCAGCGGCGTTTGAAACAGTTGTGTCAAAACATATTTGCAAGTTATGTATTTGAGTAAGATGGTGTACCAATCAGATCAATTAGATATCCTGAAAGGAAAATAGTTTCCCTTTCTGTTACAGATAAAGGTACTAGAAATTCACTTAATATGATATCATAAAATACACAAAGTTCACAGATTTTTGTAGTCCCAAAGTTCACTACAAGAGAATAATTAATAATATATTGGCTACTAATTTCATGAACAGTGCGCCCTAATACCACTCTTCCTAACAATAGTTCTCTCTAACATTTGAAATAGGACAGTGTAGGGTGGGGACCCTACAATTGCCCTTATTTCAGGTATAGGGGCAGCCAGTTCATCCTATTACATTACAAACTATATTCCTCTCGGGGGGGACACCTAGCGCTGAATCATCCTTTTCTCTTCTAACACCACCATATATATTTATGTGTTTATATGTGAATATATGTATGAATACATTACGATACACATATATTTAAAGAGATAAATATGTTAATAAAGTTGTTCCAATGGATGTTTCTAACACCTAACATCTCCTAACTTTAACCCCTTATAATTTCTCTGTGCAATATTATTATTAGATGATTTTCATTAGACTCTGTTAATATGAGTTTTACTGTAAATTGTATTTGTGATGTGTTTTGTGACACTTTTTAGGTTAGCACTATTATTTTTATTATTATCGGTTATTTGTAGAGCGCCAACAGATTCCGCAGCGCTATAAGCAAAGGGGGAGTACAACAAAACAATTATAGGGATCAAATGGGTAGAGGGCCATGCCAAGAGTTGCACGGTTGTAGTCAGCTCTTAAGAAGGTGATCTACAAACAGCTGGACTTTTAGGCTTACATGCTAATGGGGTTCAGGGGATAGCAATGGAAGAGAGGAACTGGTATTAGGAAAGGTTAGCGTAGGTTGTTTACATCCCTGAACTATGCACTATGGTTAACATCTGCTTTTCAGAAGCGGTGTTAACCAAAGCGCAAATTGTAATTGCGACAGCGTGATTGCATTTACTTCCCACTTGTAATATGAGTAGAATTACAGGTGCTCATGTAAAGGTGCATTTTTGCCCTAACGCCACTGCACGGAGCGTTGTGCTCCAACTCCAATCTAGCCCTAAGTGTTTAATGTTTATTTATTAAATTATTTTTCTTATGGATTCATGTTATATATCAGAGATAAAGATTTAATTGTTGATATATATTTTGAATTTAAAATTATTTTTAAAGTTTTTTTTCTTGCCTCTTTAATTTAAAAAGGATAAAATGGGCAGTAGAGAGATGCAAGCAACAATGGTGTAAATTTAGGGGCCGATTTATAAAAGCTTCTACTGATAATAGGATGGAATCCGCTTGAATCTCGCGTCATATTTGACGCAAATTGAAACCGCCGTAATTAACAAAGCATCGACATCGTCATATGTTGAAATGTGTGACGTAATATACGCTCCCGCGATCTCAATCTGCCGCAGTTCGATGCTTGCGTCATTCCAGATGTTTCGAAATCACATTTGACCCTCTTCCCAATTTATCAAACATTCAACAGGTACGCTCACGTCTTTTCCGCCGCAGCATACCTATCATTCAAACCACCACCTTTGAGGCCGCGAATGCCATATAAATCAATGGGAGTCTGAAAACCCAGAAAGGTTATGTTAGATGCTGCAAGAGAATGAAGCTTATTTCATATTTATGTAAATTAGAAAGTTCATTACAATTGTATACTCTTTCTAAATCACAAAGACAACAAAGACGCATGTCCAGTATCTAAATAATATGTTAAATAATATTAAAATCATATGTAATTTCAAGGGACAGATTCATTTCAAAAGTAGTTTTAATGACAAGTAAGGTCTGTCTGACAGCAGGACTAGTAGATATAGGGATAAAAATGAAATAAATACATTACATACTATAGCTAACTTCCTTTTCTTGATCAATCTAATTTCACCATGTTTAACACATGTAATACAAGTCCCACTGCATTTCACACCACATTGGACGCAATACTCAAACTCCTAAACAACCCACAAACTAGTGAAGTTTTCCACCACTTTTGATTGGAAAATGCATAATTTCATGATTTATGACATCAGCAAATCTGATTTAAATATACATTATATACTATCACTAACAAATCAAATTGCTCGATACTTGAGTCACTGATCACTCATCAGAACTTGTAAGTGCCATTTGTTACATTGTGTATTATACTTTGAAAGGATGTATATGTGAAATTAGTATTAAAATTAAACATTGATGATGACATTAGGACACACAGTGTAATATTTTTGACAATGATTTTAAAATCGATTTATGTTTGATTCAATATAATCTTAAAATGATAGCTCAAAGGGATAGTCCACCTAACATTAAACTGTCATGAATCAGATAAAGCAGAAATTAAAATTACCTCTTTACTGTCAAGATATTTTCAGTGTTTTTCTTTCTTCTCTTAAATTTTATTTTCATTAAGAAATAGCATCTTATATGCCAGCCCATTTTTTTTTTTTAAATAATTTTTTATTAACAGTAATAATTCACATAAAACATAAAAGTAAATCACAGAGCTTGAAAACACATATAACCAATTCTACTCTTAAGTTAAATAACAAAGTTCTGTCTTCTTATATCAAATTGCTGACATTTTTTTTTTGTTATATACCCAAAGTCCACCATCAGTAATACTTGATCTAATAATACAAAAACAATTAACAGAAAAGGAAAAAAAAAAAAAGAAAAAAAAAAAGGAGGGAAGGGAAGGAAAAGGGGAGGGGATTTTTTTTTTTATATCCTCTCTCTCTCCCCTGTCTCTCCCCCCCTACCATGCGTCAAGCAGTACTAACTCTGAATTCCTGAATGGAAAGATCATCAGCTCTATTTCAGCTGTTGAGTATCCTTTGATGAAAGCAGACCATTTAGAAAATTTTTTTTTAATGTCTTCTTCATTATTAATATTAGTATCTCTCTGCTCTATCATACATTGTTTCTTTAGATGATTCCTAACTTCTAAGATTTTAGGGACTTTTTGTCTCTTCCAGCCTTTGAATATCAAATATCTGGCTGCTAGAATTGAAAGAATGATTAGTTTCTCCTGAGGATGCTGTTTTCCGCTATGTGTTATACAAAAGATAATCTGTATTAGTGTAAGAGTTAGAGGGTCAGCCACCAGGCTACTATTAAGCCAAAATTCTAATTTGTACCAAAATTGCCTGATTTTCGGACAGTTCCAAATCATATGTGTCAGATTTGCCGCTTCAAGGGAGCATTTTGGACATTTACTCCAGTTCAAATTGTGTATTTTATGGCCTTTCTCTGTAATAAAATATGCTCTATGTAAAACTTTAACATGCGCTTCTCTCCAGGTGGCAGATAAAAAGGCCTGATTCACTTTGCTAATAGATTTTTGAATACATTTAGAGTCTATTAAATCAGAGGCAGTTAGCCTGTTCCAATCTAACGCCATTTGTTCTAGCAAGGGAATTCCTTTACTAGTACTAAGAAATTAGTAACTTGGAGTTATTGACATATGGCCATTTTTAATCAGTGTCAACCAGTTTTCCAAATGTCCAGGATAGGCCTGTGTTCCTGGCCAGGTCTGTGACATAATGTCTGCCCATTTTATAACACCTGTGTAGGGGTGGTGTTTAAAACTATACTGCAATCAGGAAGGGTTGCACAGGTGCAGAGAGAAAACTGTGCCAGCTCTTAAAATATCCATTGATTGCAAATAAATACATATGATACCCTGATTATATGTTATATTTGCATATTATTACACTATTTACATATAGTGGTATAAATAAACACAGAGATATTGTAAGGTCCCTTTAAATTAATCTCCGCCTCTCCTTGTTTTACCCTATATAACATCACTTCCTCTGTACAGCATTACTTGATTATTCTGTTCCTAGTCAGTTCGTGCTATACATCTCTCTGACATGGAACTTTGCAAGCCATTGAGGCTGTTTTCACTCTGAACACGTTTGCTTTCCCTGCTGGGACATACCTATTCTACAACCGCAGTAATCCTACTTCCACCAACCCTGCAACCTCAGATTCTGTTCTGATCGACATTAACCAGCGCATCAACTATTACACAGCGCTCCGGATCCTCCTGCAGCCCCGCGTGCAGACATCCGGTCTCTCTCAGCTGTTACTAGTTTAGTGATCAGTCACTGCAGAGGCCGGTCTGTTTACTCCGAATCTTGCCTCGAGTAAAAGCATGCTATACCGCAAGTATAGTTACACATAAAGCTGTGTTGTAACTTATCTGTTATCTCTCAAGTGTATCTATTTATATTCACTCTGTATGGGTATTGTCTTAACTATGTATCATACTTGTGAACTCTCAATTGAACCAAGTAGATACAACTATTGTGCTGTGTTAACATAAGACAAGGAACGCTTGCTGCACAAACAAACTAATCTTGCTATTTACAATATAATAGTGACTCTCCATAAAGTTACCTGACAAATACCAGTGTAAGAGTAAGGTTGTAGTCATCAGCAGTACATATGAATTGCTGAAATCTTGTTATTCAAATAACTTGCTGACTAATTCTGAACTAAGCCGTACCTCATACTTCTTGGATCCTAATACCTCAGCTACAAAAACTTATTTATTTTGTCCATTGACAGGTATACTAATACCTTACAGATATGAAAGACAACATTGTTTAGAAGAAAATAAAATTTAGGGACATGTAAATATGTTTGGAAAATATTTCTAACATAATACACATATATATACAGTCATATACAAACTTAAACTCCAAGTAGAAAGAACATCACAAAATGTCTGCAAGGACAAGCACAGAAAGCTATCTCTATGGTGAGCTGTTAAACTGGTAATGACAAGACAGTTCAATCAAATGCCACAGTGCCCTCTGTGGTGGTATGACCACATTGCACACAAATTGGTGCTGAAACAAAAATGGGCTGGCTGCAAAGCTTACATTCCTGCTTTTTTCAAATAAAGATACCAAGGGAACTAAGAAAAAATGATAATAGGCGTAAATTAGAAAGTTGCTTAAAATTGCATGCTCTATCTGATTTATAAAAGAAAAAAATTAGGTTGATTATCCCTTTAAACATTTGATTCTGAATGTTTTGAAGATAATAAGGACAAATCCCACCGATGGAACTTCTCACAAGCATAAAAGTAAAAAGTATTGGGACCATACCAAAAAAAAAAATCTCTAACATGTATTAAAGGGACAGTGAAGTCAAAATTAAACTGTCATGATTTAAATAAAGCCTGCAATTTTAAACAACTTTTCAATTTACTTCTGTTATTTAATTTGTTTTCTACTCTTGGTATCCTTTATTGAAAATCAAGGGGCAGCAATGCACTGCTGGAAGCTGGCTGCTGATTGGTGGCTGCACATTTATACCTCTTGTCAGTAGTATATTGCTGCTCCTTCAACAAAGGATAGCAAGAGTATGAAGTAAATTTAATATTTGTAGTAACTTGGAAAGATCTGAATCATTAACAAAAAAGAAAGAATGTTCCATTAAGGTTTTCTCTTACAGAAGTAAAGAAAAAGATTGTAATGACCATATAAGCGGAAGGGAAAATGAGATTGTGAGACTGAACAGCAACATTTTAATGCAATATGCTTAAATGGGAAATGTGGGCTTTCGAATCTAAATGAGGCAGGAATGACATTTAATTTAATTTAAGTATCACCAACAATGTATGTAACTCTTTACATGGTAAATTACATATATGGGACAATGATGAACATGTTTAGATAGAAATTTTATTTAAAGGAGAGGAAGACTGCCTTGTAGAAATAGTTGCAGTAAGTTCACTGTTATAAAAAAGATGGTTGAGTGGATAAGAAAGGGATATGATTTATTAATTTTTTAAATATTTTATGAAAGAGCAGCTCACTTGCAGATGTATAGGCAGAATGAGACAAGCCTCCACAAGTGTGAAATAGCATTAATATACATAAAATACATGTTGTTTTTTTTTAAAGGGACATTAAACATTGTGAGATGGTAATACAAAATGATAAATCATATATATAAAACAAACTCTGCAATATACTTTAATTCTTTTTGTGTCCCCTTTTACTGTAATTCCTTTCTGAAATTGAAATGCTTTTTAGTTTCTGTTATAAATGGAAGTTTAGAACAATGCTATATTCCATTGGCTGCACACTCTAGTGACCTATTTATAACTGGCTCCAATTGGCCACAGCAGAGAAGGTAACTTAAGTTACAACATGGCAGCTCTCATTGTATTATAGACACTACAACTTTACACGTATTTTGTCAATATTTAAATAGCTAATGAAACGTTAAAAAAAAATACATCTACATGTTATTGTCAGACTAATCTTATCTTTGAATGCATCATTCTATCTAGCATTTTTTCAGTATTAAATGTCCCTTTAATGTCTTTATTTATGCATCATAAAAAAACAATCACAGTGCAACATGTAGTAGCATCAGGGTTCTGAGATCTACGAATTGCACAGATTTAAATTGCATGAAAAACAGAAATAAAAGTAATGCAAAGTGTGTTTTCACTATGCCTGGTTACCCTTTAATGGGGAATTACATTTTGGTCTTTAATGTCTATTTAAACTAAGTTTATATTTTCCCATCTAAAGAAAGACAATGACATCTGCCAAACATTTACTGCATTACATTTACTGCACATTAACAGCCTCCCGATAGAATAAGATCGGGTTGATTGACACCCCCTGTTAGTGGCCAATTGGCCGCAAATCTGCAGGGGGCAGCATTGCACCAGCAGTTCACAAGAACTGCTGGTGCAATGATAAATGCAGAGAGCGTATGCTGTCGGCATTTATCAATGTGCAGCGGACATGATCCGCTATATCGTATCATGTCCGCTCGCGCTATCATAAATATGCCTCATGTTGTTAACAAAAGCAGCTAAACCTCAACTACTTGTATATCAAGTAAAAGAGGGTGATCTGCAAACATGTAAACACTTCTGTGGATATATATAATGGGTGAAAAAATATTAGCATAATTTAGTATAATTTACAAGTCAAGGAAAAAAGTTACTTGTCCACTTCAAGTTAAAGTGACATGAAACCCAGAACTTCTTCTTTATGATTCAGATAGAGCAGGCGATTTTAAACAACTTTCCAATTTACTTATACCTAGGTAGTCTCAGAAGCTGAGAGCTAGCTACTGATTTGTGGCTGCAAATATATGCCTCTTGTCATTGGCTTACCAATTTGTTCAGCTAGCTCCCAGTAGTGCATTGTTGCTCCTTTAATAAAGAATACCAAGAGAATGAAACAAAATTGATAACAAAAGTAAACTGGAAAGTTGTTTAAAAACATATGCCCTATCTTAATCATGAAATAAAAAAATTTGAGTTTCATGTCCCCTTAAAGGGACAGTCAAGTCCAAAAAACGTACATGTTTTAAATAGGGTATGCAATTTTAAACAACTTCCCAATTTACTTTTATTACCAATTTTGCTTTGTTCTCTTGGTATTCTTAGTTGAAAGCTAAAAGTAGGAGGTTCATATGCTAATTCCTTAGACCTTGAAGACTGCCTCTAATCTGAATACATTTTGACCACTAGAGGGCATTAGTTCACATGTTTCATATAGATAACATTGAGCTCATGCACATAAAGTGACCTAGGACTGAGCACTGATTGGCTAAACTGCATGTCTGTCAAAAGAACTGAAATAAGGGGGCAGTCAGCAGAAGCTTAGATACAAGATAATTACAGAGGTAAAACGTGTATTATTACAACTGTGTTGGTTATGCAAAACTGGGGAATGGGTAATAAAGGGATTATCTTTCTTTTTAAATAACAAAAATTCTGGTGTTGACTGTCCCTTTAAATATACAACAAACATAATTTCTTGTTTATCTGTATCTACCTACCTACCTACCTATCTATCTATCTATCTATCTATCTATCTTTAGCCATATATCTGTCATGAATAAGCTGAAATAAATATATTGCCATTAAATCCTATTGTGATATATCTGAAGGTTAAAAAATCATTTGCAAAATCTGATCATGTACAAATCCTGCTAAAAGTGTAAAGTGTTTTTAACAAGTAAAGACGCCAGGATGTTGCCTAGGAACTGTGTTCTACTAGGCTATTTTTATGACCAGTCAGGAAACATCTATTTATAAAATAATATTAAAATAAACTTACAAATAAAGATTTTAAAATAATTTTATCACAAAATGTAACATTTATGTTAGTTCAGTTTAACTTTAAAGGGATACAAAATAACATAACATGCTGAGTTTAAAGTAGAATGTATCTTATTCTTTTAGTACACAAAGACATTTTTAATAGTAAAGGTACAAATCCCTTTATCCAAAAACTTCCTGGGACTGGAAAAGGTTTGAATTTTGTAATAGTTTGGATTTCAGAATATTTATATAAAAAATAATATCTTATACCATTTAGACAAGACTTTGCGGTAGCTTTATCCAATGTAGGGCGAACATGATCCACTGTAGCCGGACAGAAAGCTCAGCATGCTAAGGCACTGTGGCTGATCTCTGAAGCAACCCAAGGGTTCGATCCCCGGTGAGGTCTACTCAGCCTTTCATCCTTAAGAGGTAGATAAAATGAGCAGTGCCTTGAGACCCTTACGGATAATTAGCCACACTTTACAAGTACCCAATACATACTGTTGCAGATCATACGCTGTCAGCATTTATCATTGCACAAGCATTTCTGGTAAAATGCTTGTGCAATTTCGCCCACTGCACATTTGTGGCCGCTAGCAGGGGTGTCAATCATTCCTATCATATCCGATTGGGATGATTGCAATTCGCCACCTCAGAGGTGGTGGACGAGTTAAGGTGCTCTTAACTTATGTTTCGGAGACAGCAGCATATGCTGCGTGATAAAACTACCCCTTAGTCATAATACAGCTTATACATGCATCCTAAAAGTATTTGTCTAAAATAAATATAATCTATCATTTGCAATCCAGATAGCTATAGATGTCATATAATTGTATTATGCTCTTCCAAAACAAAAAATAATGTACAACTCTATTTAACTCTAATAGAAAGAAGAAATGCTTAGGTGATTTCCAAATTATTAAACTGTCTACTATTAATATGCTAGTTATATGTGTCCAGACAGTAACCACAGCAATATATGTATATACATTGCTACAACTAATACTGCTAGTGTATTTACTTTTAAATACATTTAAAAAATTGCACTCATTTAACTCTTTTAAAAAAACATATTATTTGCTTACAGTGGAGCGGTATTTAGCGCGTTCCTTCGTGCTCTAATACTGCTGAAACTAAACGTTTTACATGTGTGGGATAGCTCGCATAATAAAAGTTGAAAATAAGATATTATCAAGCTTTATTATCATTATCATTATATTACTATTATCATGTTACTAACATTTTATAATTTTATATGCCAAAGTTTCTTACATAGAAGAAAAATGTTCTTTATATATATATATATATAAAATAGTTTTTTGTAAAATATATATCTATACCTATATATATATATATATATATATATATATATATATATATATATATATATATATATATATATATATATATATAGGAATATCTATTCAAAAATATTTAGAACATTTCCCCTATGTGAAGAACATTGAAATGTAAAATATTTTCATTTGGTCTGCATTTATTACACACACCCACACGTCTTTTTTCTTTTTCCCTTCTCCACACTCACTTCATCGGTCACTTTTTTTTTTTTTTTTCCTCACTTATTTAATCATTCAGGAAGACTCACTCAATACACACCTAGTCACGTATATTCAAGGCCATCCACTACTGCCCAGTAATCTAATAATCACTTCACTATCACTCAATCATTTGTTATCACCTTACACCTTTCAATGGAAAGGTTTATTGCACAAGGCAGACAAAGTTCTCCAATAATGCCTACCAAAACAAGAGAAAAGAAAGGTACTAAAATGCCAGAGGCTAGCCTCGAGACTACTAATGAACCTTTAAATGATCCACAAATATTGATTGCCCAAATAAATTTGCTCTTTACACCTCAATTTGAGGCAATTAAAAAAGACCTTTCTAATATCTCGATAAATTTAGATATGCTTACTACTGAAGTAAAGCAATTCTCTGCAAGGCTTACAGAAGCGGAGAATAGAATTTCAGATGTGGAAGACTTGGTAAATAATCACGACAGTATTTTAGCTAAACAAGAAACAAAGATAAAAAATTTACAAGCCCGCCTGGAGGATATTGAGGATCGCTCCAGGCGGAATAATTTAAGAATAGTAGGTCTCCCTGAGACAGCAGAGTTCGAAAATATGCTGAATTTTGCCTCTAATACTTTACCCCAGCTACTGGGATTTCCCCCCTCTAAATTACCTTTACAGATAGAAAGAGCACATAGGGTAGGTCCAAGGAAATATAACGAAGACGGTTCTCCAAGAATTAGAGTCTGCATATTCAAGGTTTTGAGGTTTCAAGACAAAGTCGAGCTGCTTAAGTTATATAGGAAAACTGATACATTCAATATTGCTAATAAAAGAGTCTTTATATTTCAAGATTTTTCGAATGAGACTTCCTCAAAGAGGAGAAATATGGCCCCCTACTGTTCCCAATTGATAGACAGAGGTTTAAAAGCACATATGGTTTATCCGGCCAGAATTATTGTAGAAAAGGATGGTACAAAGAAAAACCTAAACTCTATAACGGAAGCTAAAGAGTTTATAGCTAATCTTGATTCCCTACAGAACTAGAGAGAGATCTCAATTGTAATAAAACTAGGCTAATATGAGTTGTAAGGTTATATGGATTTTATTGTATGTCTCTACTTTCTTTTTTTTTTCTCTTCTTTCTTCTTTCTTCCTTCCCCCCCCCCCCCCCCCCCTTCTACTAGGTAAATTAGGATTCTAATTGGAGGGTATGACAGAGTTTTGTAAAGACTTTAAGATATTGTCCTGGAACGTGGGGGGTATTTCTTCCCCGGCCAAACGTAAATTGATTATAAAAACGCTAGGTAAATCATCACCAAGTATTGTCTTTCTCCAAGAAACCCACTTAAAAGACAAGGAAATAGTTAAGTTGAAATCAAAATGGGTGGGGGAAGTTATAGGAGCGTCCTGTATAGGCAGAAAAAGTGGAGTGGCGATTTTATTCAATAAAGACCTGATATATAGTGTTTCATGCATTGAGATAGATGTGGAGGCTAGATATATTATTGTACAAGTCCAAATGAAAAATACAAAATTAATTTTATGTAATATATATGGCCCTAATGGATTCTCTCCCTCTTTCTGGGATAAGATGAAGGTCAAATTATTCCCATATATTAAATATAACCTCATTGTAGCTGGAGACTTTAATATGTGTTTATATCCGGACCTAGAAAGAATGAATGTAGATTATCAAGCCCGATATAATAGACAGGCTAAATATTTTAAAAAGCTGTGTACCCACCTGAAATTAACTGATATTTGGAGGGCTAAGAATCCAGATAAAATTAAATTTACGTGTGAATCCAAGTCCTTTAAAACGTTTTCACGAATAGATTATATTCTAATTTCGGAATCCCTCTCTATTGTTAAAGCTCAGACGTTTATAAATGATATAATGATCTCCGACCATGCTATTATATCGCTGCATTTTGACACATTGGTAAAAGCTAAAGACAAAGTAAATACCTTCTATTTCCCTAGATATCTATATAATAATCTTAGGTTTAATAACTGGTTAAGACAGAAGTGGAAAGACTATTGTACATTAAATATAGCGCAATATAATTCGACTGAAAATTTTTGGGAAGCCTCCAAGGCTGTTCTGAGAGGAGAGATTGGTGCTTATGTTTACGCTAGAAAGAAAAAAGCAAGTTAGATTGAAAAGCAAATGATGAATAGTGTTAGGAATGCATACAGGAGATTTTTTAATAATCATAGTGATGAAAACTGGGGAAAATATATCAAGGCTAGACAGGAAAGGGACATACTACTAAAACAAAGAGCGCAGGAGGAAGACACCAGACTCAATATGCATTTCAGGGCTTTTCATGGATGCTCAGCTAAATACTTATCCATGGTAGTTCGGAATAGGAAAAAAAAAAATTATATATTGGCAGTTAAGGAGAGAGAGACGAGATGTACGGATAACACAGAGATTATGAGGGTTTTTCATGACTATTATCAGAATTTATATTGTGAGAAAAAAAGTGATGCAGTAAATCATGAAGAGTTTTGGGCTAAAATTCAAACCCCGAAAATAAATCAGGAAAATTTAAATCTATTAAATGCCCCTATATCATTGGAAGAAGTGACTGAGGCAATAAGAAACGCGAAACTGAATAAAGCAGCAGGGCCAGATGGCTTCCCAGCAGAATATTTGAAAATTTTAATGGAGGATATCGCACCTACTTTACAAAAACTTTACAATAATTATTTTATCTCAAATAAGTCCATCTCAAATTATTTTTCTGCTGCAAATATATCTTTAATATATAAAAAAGGGAAAGATCCGGAAGATCCCGCCTCATATAGGCCCATATCAGTATTAAATTCCGATTATAAAATATTAACCTCTATAATCGCTAGTAGACTGGCTCATTGTCTCACCGATCTTATTCATCCAGATCAAATTGGCTTCATGATAAATAGGAATTCTTCGAAAAATATTCGAAAGCTTGTTACATATGTGGATTATATATGGTCTATAAAAGGTACAGCAAATTCCCAACTAATGCAGGATCTAGCAATTCTTACACTTGATGCCGAAAAGGCGTTTGATTCGATTAATTGGGAATATTTATTTAGCTCAGTTTCAAAATTTGGACTTCAAAATCAATTTCTGGGTTTTATTCGTAATCTGTATAAGAACCCTATTTCCTATCTGCTGGTGAACGGCTCCCTTTCATCTAAAATTATAATGGGTAGAGGCACGAGACAGGGTTGCCCGCTATCGCCACTCTTGTTTAATTTAGCTGTGGAGCCTCTTGCAATATGGCTTAGGGATATAATAGTAGGAGTAAAGCTAGGTGCGAGTAAATTAAAAATATTACTGTACACTGATGATTTATTGATTTTTCTGCAGAACACTACACAGTCAATTCCATTAATAGTAGACACTTTACAGTTTTTCGCATCATTTTCCGGGTATAATATTAACTGTAATAAGAGTGAAATTATGTGGTTAAATAAAACTAATACTAGTCTGCAACAAATCCCGTTTAGAACCACTGAAACCCTTAATTACTTAGGCATTAAACTTAGTGCCAATCCTAATAAGTGGTACACAGAGAACTTTTGTCCTTTGACTCAAAAAATTATTGCGGATTTAAAGTTATGGGTATCTTTGCCCCTGTCAATTTCAGCCCGAGTAAATCTAATTAAGACTATTGTCTTCCCTAGACTAGTATATTCACTCCAAAATTTACCGCTTTTGATTAAGACTTATGATCGACAGAGAATTAACTCTGCTTTTTCTAATTTTATTTGGAAAGATAAGAAACCAAGAATAGCGTTAAAAAAGATGATGCAACCATATAAAATGGCAGGTCTTGCCTTACCAGATATCCACCTTTATAATATTGCTTTTTTAGCTAAAATAGCAATTGAGTGGTTGATAGATATAAATAAGGTCTCATCAAATGATATCGAGAGTTTTTTTGTATATCCTTTTTCTTTGAAAGCGATTTTACATTGTCCTTTGAAAGTACTCCCGAGGAATATAGATTGCTTAATATCCATTAAGAATATCATCATAGCTTGGTATAAAGTGTGTGGCATACTAGATATGGATCCATATTATTCAGTTTTTTTTCCTATAAGGGGCAATCCTAGTTTTACACCAGGAATCAATCAAGATATATTTAGAAAATGGGCAGACAAAGGAGTGAAGTATATTAATCAGGTACTAACGAATGACTGGTGTGTTGTCTCCTTCGAAACCCTAGTATCACAATTTGAATTACCTAGAACTAGTTTTTTTGGTTATTTGCAAGTTAGACATTTTATAGAAGATATGAGAAGGGATAGGAATCAATTTAAGGAATGGACGGAAATTAAAGGTTATATACATCAATATGTGGTGGGCTCTACATCTATCTCTTTGTTATATGATATCTTACTTGCTAAACAAAGCCTTATTTCCTTGAATAAAATACATGATAACTGGAAATATAATTTTCCTAATCTAGAGCTATCAAGAATGAATACAAGTCTTCTGACTACAAGGAAGTTAACTATACCTATGAGCTGGAAAGAATCCCATTATAAACTTATTAATAATTTTTATCTGACCCCAGCCCGATTGACGAAAATGTATCCAGCACAAAGTACTAGCTGCCCGCGTTGTAATTTTGCGAAAGCGGGCATATGTCATATGTTTTACCTCTGTCCTAAAATGAAGCAAGTGTGGGAGAAGTTAGTTTACTGGATAAATAAACTTTATAATTCAAATATATTTATAGACATGGAAACAGTTATGTTTTTAAAAAGGTATAATCCGGATCTAGGAATACAAGTTAAAACTTTAAATATACTTATACTACTGGTAAGACATTTGATCGTAAAAAACTGGAAATCTATAGCTGCACCCTCATTGGCTAGGATAATAAAGGAAATTCAAAACCATATTGTATTTGAATCATTTCATATGAAGAATGTTAAGGAGCATAAAGTAAAAAGATTTATATTAGGATGGTTACCTATAATTAAAACATATACATTACAGATTCAGAAACAAATTTTGTACCCCTTTTTAAGTTCTGAGACGTTCGCAGAACTAGCTATGTTAGACATATTTCCAGCGAATTGGTATTCTTCAAGTAGAGAAATTTAGCTCTCCAAGTCACGAAGTACTAATAAGATAGGGTTAAGAGGATAGATTAGGACGAGGGGATGAAGGGGGGGGGGTTTGCCCCCCTTTTCCTTTTTTTTTTTTTTCTCTCCCACTCTCTCTCTCTTTCTTTTCTTTTTTTCTTTTATTTATGTCTATTTTGTTGTATATAATTGGAAAATTTGAGGAACACATTTGGGTTAACAGAAAAAATAACACAGGAAAAATGTGAGACAAATTTGAAAACAAAATGATGTTTAATTTTTTTGGATGTTTATATATGTTTTGTCCTAATGGAAAACAATAGGCAATGTTTGCCTTAAAATGACCAAGTTTCTGAGTTATGATTGTATTATTATAAATGTGTCTCATTTAATAAAGAAATATAAAAAAAAAAAAAAAAGAAATGTAAAATATTTACAGCAAATAAACAGTTAAACACATGATTAAATATTAGTACTGAATATCAAGATATTTCATGTTTATAGGTGTGGAAGGGGCTGCAAAGTGTAAATGTATATAAATATATATATATATATATATATATATATATATATATATACATACATACATACACATATAAATACACATGTATATACAAATATACATTATAGCCCTTTCCAGTCAAACACCTGCTCATATAGCATATACCTTTGATCCCTTATAACTTTTATATTAAGAATATTTATGTGAATCATTTTTATCATATAGTATATCCTTTACGCTAACCTGACGAGTGTAAAATGTGACTGCACTTGCATGTTCGCCTTTACTTGTAATATAAGCGCTAGTTAACGTAGGCACGATAACATTTGCACACCACTTGTAATCTAGCCCATATTGTTGGTGTATCAATAAACAAAAAATATTACTATGTTTATTTCTTACATTTGGTGAAATCACAATTGATGTTTTATAATGGAGATATTTTATTTGTTGATGTCTGTCTGAAATCCCCAGATGATGAAATAATGTCACTAAAGCCCCTGAATCTAGTCTGTGGTCTATAAGTGCCCTATATATATCTGTCAAGCTGACAACATGCTATTTATGAAATATCAGTTGATAATTCATCCCTCTTCCCAACCAACACAATTATAGATCAATTATTTGTGAGTATCATATGATCTTTTGTCTCTGAATTTATGCAACATCCCCTCTCTCTACCCCAGCCATGCATTCAAATGAAAGGGTTAGCAAATAGACAAAAAAGAATTGCCTTGCTCTCAGAAGAAAGGGAGTAGCTTAGATTAACACATCCTGCACTTTGACAGTTCAAATCAATTTTAAAATAAGGAATTCAAAATAAAAATAGTACAAATCCATAGTCTCAAATCAAATGTTTTAATTAAAGCATTAAATATAAAGCCATACCATTACACTATTATATGTGAAGCCAGAGAAGGAATTTATACATAAATATAGGGAAAATAGATGTATCCAGAGTGAGTTATCTTCTTTTTGTTTAGTTGTTTTTTGAGGTCTTGTGAGCCTAGTAAGTGGCAAATACTGTAAAGTCCTAGCACCAAATCAAGACCTATTCACAAAACATCTGCATAACTGATGTGGAGAATATTTCTGTGCAAAACATATTTAGTTAGAGCTTTATTAAATAAAAAATGTGTCACATATTTTCAAGTGTTTGTTTTAAAAGCTATGTGGTATTTTCACACATAATAAAAAAAATTCAAGGAAAATACGCAGCTTGAAATTCATGCAAATAGCAGTGATAAAGAAGCAGGTAAATTGGGGTATTTTTATTTTTGGGGAAATTTCTTTCCCAGGTTTTTAATTTTAGGCATTGTTAATGTTTATTATTTTTGTTTTCTGTAACTTAACTTAACCCTTTCAGTGCTAATGACGGCTCTGAGCCATCACAGAGTTTGCCACTCTGGTGCTAATGACGGCTCAGAGCCGTCATTAGCACTCTCCCACCTTGAGGGAGATCTGGGTGCTCCCACCTGCTCCTACCTCGGCGATTGGGCCTGTAGAGTGACAGGCATCGCCGGGGCTACACGTGATGTGCAGTGACGTCATGCGCAATTACGTGATGACGTCACCGCACAACTTTATTTATACTTAACAATGTTAAGTATAGGAGCAGTGGGCATGCTACTTAGAAGCCTGTATCTCAGGCATCTAAGCAGCTACAGACCCCCAAGACCCACTGTTAGAAAGGTAATCGTCTAACCTTACCTGATAAATGTATTTCTTTTCGGATATGGTGAGTTCACAATGTCATCTTTTACTGTTGGAAATATCACTCCTGGCCAGCAGAAGGAGGCAAAGAGCACCACAGTTAAACTGTTAAGTATCACTTCCCTTCCCACAAAAGGAGAAAAAGGAGTAACACAAAGGTGTAGAGGTGCTTGAGGTTAAGTAAAAAAACAACTGTCTAAAAATAAAAGGGGCGGGGTCTTGGACTCACCATATTTGGAAAGAAATTTATCAGGTAAGCATAAATTTAGTTTTCTTTCCTAAGATATGGTGAGTCCACGACGCCATCAAGTACTGTTGGGAACCAATACCCAAGCTAGAGGACACAGATGACTAGGGAGGGACAAGACAGGCAGACCTAAACAGAAGGTACCCCCGCTTGAAGAACTTTTCCTCCAAAAAAATCTAATTGATAAAATTTGGAAAAAGTATGCAAAGCAGACCAAGTTGCAGCCTTGCAAAACCGATCCACAGAAGCTTCATCTGTGAAAGCCCAAGAAGAAGAGCCAGCCCTCGTATAATGAGCAATAACTCTCTCAGGAGACTGCAGCCTCGCAGTCTGAAAGGCAAACTAATTAAACTTCTCAACCAGAGAAAAGAGAAGTAGCTGTAGCTTTTTGTTACAGAAACAAACAAAAACAGAAGAAATAATATCAAGCACGCACAACATCCAAATTGTGCACACACGTTCCTCAAGAGATATGAATGAGGACACAGAGAAGGAACAATAAATTCCCAACCAATATTTCCACTTAGGATAAATAAACGCCTTATCCGAAAATAGATAAAGCAAATCACACTGCAAAGCTGAGAGTATCTAAACTCTCCGAGCAGAAGATATAGCAAAAAAATAAAACTTCCAAGATAAAAATTTTAAATCTATGGAATGCTATGGCTCAAACTGAGCCTGCTGCAAAACCTTAAAACCAAGGTTAAAGCTCCAAAAGGAGCAACAGACTTAAACACAGGCCTGATACTAAACCAGGGTTTGACAAAAAGATTACACGTCTTCCAGACCTTCCAGGAGAAAGGGCAAAACCCCTAGGAATCCTGACCCTACCTCCAAGAGTAGTCCTGGGAATCACACCAATCAGGGAATTTACGCCATACCTTATAGTAAAAGTTACCAGAAACTGGCTTGCGAGCCTGAATCGTGGTCTCAATGACCGATTCAGAAAAATCACGCTTAGACAGAACTAAGCATTCAATCTCCAAGCAGAGAGCTCCGGTGAAAACGAAAGTTGGATGAAAGAATGGACCCTGAATTAGAAAGTCCTTCCTCAGGAGAAACCACCAAGGTGGAAGAAATACGTGTCGGCTAGGTCTGTATACCAGATCCTGTGAGACTATGCAGGAACTATTAAAATACTGATGCTTACTCCCATTTGATACAAGCAATGACTCGTGGAAGGAGAGCAAACTGAGGAACAGGGATATCAGACTGAAACCCCAAGGAAACGCCAGGGTATTTAACAGAGCAGCCTGCTGATCTCTTAAACTTTAACATAACTTGGAAGCTTGGCATACTGCCATCTCCAACTCCAGCACCCCCATTTGAGGGTTAACCTAGAGAACACTTCCGGTAAAAGCGCCCACTCCCCAGGATGAAAAATTTGACTTCTCAAGAAGTCTGCTCCTGGAATTCACTCCTGAAATGTGAATAGTGGATAAACAACGACTGTGAGCGTCTGCCCACCGAACAATCCACGCCAATCATGGCAAAGGAACGCCAGGTTCCTCTTAGGTGGTTAATGTAAACCACTGAGATTAAATTGTTCAACTAGAACCTGAAAAAAATGGTTAAGACAACTGAGGCCAAGCCGTCAGAGCATTGTAGATCGCTCTCAACTCCAAGATGGTTATGGGGAGAGCAGACTCCTCCCAAGTCCATAGTCACCAACCCAACAGGCTAGCCACCGTGGTCACTATTATTTAGGAAGGTCTCCGTAAGCATGTGCCCCGAGACAGATGCTCATGAGAAAACCAAAAGACTATGGAGAATGTGGGCAACAATCCCGCTACCTCTCGCAAGCTAAGTGAGAGCTCTACCACTAATTCCCCTCTCTGATCCACAGGGAAGAATCTCATGTCGACAGATCTAGATCTATCCTAAAGACAGAACCCCAAGATCCCCGGTCCACTATCTGAACATTGATAACAGCAGACTCTCAGATGCAATCGAGCAAAGGGATAATGTCCAATGAAGCAACCATCAGACAAATTACCTCCATACATTGAGCCAATGAAGGGCCAAACAGTAGAGTGCTGTAAGAGGCAAGAGGAAAGAATCCTCTATTTTCTGACTGTCAAAAATATTTTCAGAGAAAGGGAAACTAATATGGTCCCTAAGAAACTAGCCCTGTAGCTGGAACAAGAGAACTCAGTTTTAGATTCATTTCCATCCGTGGGAATGAAGAAGGACAACAAGATCTCTATATGAGAGTTTGCTTGTTGAAAAGATGGTGCCTGAACAATTTTGAGGGCAACACAGCAATTCCCTGAAACCTGATCACTGCCAATATAGCCCCCTCTGAGAGCAATGACAAGACCAAATGGAAGATATGCGTCCTCCAGGTCTATGATCACCATGAACTGACCCTCCTAGACCAAAGGAAGAATGGAACCACTGGTTTCCATTTGAAGAACAGTACCCTGAGACAACTTGTTGAGACACTTTAGGTCTTACCATAGGATAAAAAATTCCCTCTTTTTTTGGGAAACACAAACAGGATAAATATATTAACCCCTAAACCGCCGCTCCCGGACCCCGCCGCAACTATAATAAATATGTTAACCCCTAAACCGCCGCTCCCGGACCCCGCCGCCACCTACATAATACCTATTAACCCTTATCCTGCCCCCCCATACCGCCGCCACCTATAATAAATTTATTAACCCCTATCCTGCCCCCCCTTCACCGCCGCCACTAACTTAAATATTAATTAAATAAATCTAAATAATATTACTCTTATTAACTAAATTAATCATATTTAAAACTAAATACTTACCTATAAAATAAACCCTAATATAGCTACAATATAACTAATAATTACATTGTAACTATTTTAGGATTTATTTTTATTTTACAGGCAACTTTGTATATATTTTAACTAGGTACAATAGCTATTAAATAGTTATTAACTATTTAATAGCTACCTAGTTAAAATAATTACAAAATTACCTGTAAAATAAATCCTAACCTAAGTTACAATTAAACCTATCACTATCATTAAATTAATTAAATAAATTAGCTACCAATACCTACAATTAAATACAATTAAACAAACTAAACTAAATTACAAAAAAAAAAAACACTAAATTACAGAAAATAAAAAAATATTACAAGAATTTTAAACTAATTACACCTAATCTAAGCCCCCTAATAAAAAAAATAAAAAAAAAAAATAATAAAAGTCCCTACCCTATTCTACATTACAAGGTAATCAGCTCTTTTACCAGCCCTTAAAAGGGCTTTTTGCGGGGCATGCCCCAAAGTAATCAGCTCGAATGGCTGGTCCTTTAAATTACGTCATCCAAGATGGCATTCCTCGAATTCCGATTGGCTGATAGGATTCTATCCTCCAATCGGAATTAAGGTAGGAAAATTTTGATTGGCTGATGCTATCACCCAATCAGATTGAAGTTCAATCCGATTGGCTCATTGTATCAGCCAATCGGATTGAACTTCAATCGGAATTCGAGGGACGCCATCTTGGATGACGTCATTTAAAGGACCAGCCATTCGTCGGGTAGTCGTCGTGCAAGAAGGATGTTCCGCGCCGGAGGTCTTGAAGATGGAGCCGCTCCTCGTCGGATGGATGAAGATAGAAGATGCCACTTGGATGAAGATGTCTGCCGGTCCAGATGTCCTCTTCTGCCCTATCGGATGAAGACTTCGGCCCGGCTGGGTGAAGACGACTCAAGGTAGGGAGATCTTCAGGGGGGTAGTGTTAGGTTTATTTAAGGGGGGTTTGGGTGGGTTAGAGTAGGGGTATGTGGGTGGTGGGTTTTAATGTTGGGGGGGTTGTATTTTTTTTTACAGGTAAAAGAGCTGATTACTTTGTAATGTAGAATAGGGTAGGGACTTTTATTATTATTTTTTTTATTATTTTATTAGGGGGCTTAGATTAGGTGTAATTAGTTTAAAATTCTTGTAATATTTTTTATTTTCTGTAATTTAGTGTTTGTTTTTTTGTAATTTAGTTTAGTTTATTTAATTGTATTTAATTGTAGGTATTGGTAGCTAATTTATTTAATTAATTTAATGATAGTGTAGTGTTAGGTTTAATTGTAACTTAGGTTAGGAATTATTTTACAGGTAATATTGTATTTATTTTAGCTAGGTAGCTGTTAAATAATAATATTTTATAGGTAAGTATTTAGTTTTAAATAGGATTAATTTAGTTAATAAGAGTAATATTATTTATATTTATTTAATTAATATTTAAGTTAGGGGGGTGTTAGAGTTAGTGTTAGACTTAGGTTTAGGGGTTAATAATTTTATTATAGTGGCGGCGGTGTAGGGGGGGCAGGATAGGGGTTAATAGGTATTATGTAGGTGGCGGCGGGGTCCGGGAGCGGTGGTTTAGGGGTTAACATATTTATTATAGTTGCGGTGGGCTCTGGGAGAGGCGATTTAGGGGTTAACATATTTATTATAGTTGCGGCGGGGTCCGGGAGCGGCGGTTAGGGGTTAATAAGTATAAAGTAGATGGCAGCGGTGTAGGGGGGGGACAGATTAGAGGTGTTTAGACTCGGGGTACATGTTAGGGTGTTAGGTGCAGACATCTCCCATAGGAATCAATGGGATATCGGGCAGCAGCGAACATGAGCTTTCGCTATGGTCAGACTCCCATTGATTCCTATGGGATCCAGGGCGGCGGATTGAAATCCAGGTACGATGGCCCGGAATAGTGGCGAGCGTACCTGGTAGTAGTATGATAACTACCAAAAGTAGTCAGATTGTGCCGAACTTGCGTTTGGAACATCTGGAGTGACGTAAGCATCGATCTTTGTCGGACTGAGTCCGGCGGATCGAAGCATACGTCACTATAGTCTACTTTTGCCGGGCAGTAGTGGTTGATAACTCAGCCTCGCCACAAATATGCTGCGGAATTCCAGCGTATTTGAGGTTGACGGCTTGATAACTAGAGGCCTTCCTCTCCTCATAAAGACCAATTACCTCCTCAGTAAAACAAAAAGTGTGTACCTCCGTACGTGCTTTGAGAACATAAGCAGAGCTGAAAATAAAAATGTCTGCGCATCTCATGCCTTTTCTACAGCATTTCCTCCCCTCAAAACAAATTACGACGCGGAGCACAACACAGCATTACCTGTTAGCTGCTGATAGAGCTCTGGGGAATAAGTAGTCATATATAAACCAGCCCATATTAAAAAAGGGGAAAATACTGAATATAATATAAGAGTATAAAACCCCAAGTCTCTACTGTTACAAAAGCAGTGCCTGCTCCCTGCCTGTCAATATCCTTACTAAGGATATATATGTGTCCCATATAATGTTACAGGCTAAACTTTATTCAGTGCACAGTCACCTAAAAAGAAGACAAAGGGCACTTATCTGCAGTCTGGCCGTCCGGCAGAATGACAGCTCACGCAGCGTGGAAGGACGCCAACTCCTTACAGAGGCTTGTGGAAAAAAAGAAAGTTCTGAGCAAACCTACTCTGGCTTTCTATACTAGGGCAGCAAATATGTTAGGAAAATGCAGCAATCTGCATCTGAATCTGATTGGCTGATTCAATCAGCCAATCAGATTTTTCTACCTTAATTCCGATTGGCTGATAGAATTCTATCAGCCAATCGGAATTCGACGGACGCCATCTTGGATGACGTCATTTAAAGGAACCTCATTCGTCGGGAAGTCGTCGTGCCGGAAGGATGCTCCGCGGCGGAGGAGCGAAGAAAGAAGATTCAAGATGACGATTTGCTTGAAGACATCGCCGATGGAAGAAGACTCTCTGCCGCTTGCTGGAACACATCGCCCGGATGGAAGAAGACTTCACTGCCGCTTGCTGGAACACATCGCCCGGATCAGATGAGGAGTTCGGCCCGGCGTGGTGAAGATAAGGTAGGGGGATCTTCAGGGGGGTAGTGTTAGGTTTATTTAAGGGGGGTTTGGGTTAGATTAGGGGTATGTGGGTGGTGGGTTGTAATGTTGGGGGGTGGTATTGTGTTTTTTTTTGCATGCCCCCACAAAAGGCCCTTTTAAGGGCTGGTAAGGTAAAAGAGCTTTTAATTTAGAATAGGGTAGGGCATTTTTTTATTTTGGGGGGCTTTATTATTTTATTAGGGGGCTTAGAATAGGTGTAATTAGCTTAAAAATCTTGTAATCTTTTTTTTATTTTTTGTAATTTAGTGTTTGTTTTTTTTGTAATTTAGTTTAGTTTATTTAATTGTATTTTTGGATAGATATTTGTAGTTTCTTTAATTTATTGATAGTGTAGGTGTATTTGTAACTTAGGTTAGGATTTATTTTACAGGTAATTGGGTAATTATTTTAACTAGGTAGCTATTAAATAGTTAATAACTATTTAATAGCTATTATACCTAGTTAAAATAATTAACAATTTACCTGTAAAATAAATATAAACCCTAACATAGCTATAATGTAATTATTAATTATATTGTAGCTATCTTAGGGTTTATTTTATAGGTAAGTATTTAGATTTAAATAGGAATATTTTAATTAATAATATTAATATTAGATTTATTTTAATAAGAGTTTAGTTAGGGATGTTAGAGTTAGATAGGGTTATTATACTTTATATATATATAATATAATAACGATATTAACTATATTAACCCTAATATAATTAGGGTTAATATAGTTAATATATATAATATAATAACTATATTAACTATATTAACCCTAATATAATTAGGGTTAATATAGTTAATATAGCTGGCGGCGGTGTAGGGGGATTAGATTAGGGGTTAATACATTTATTATAGGTGGCCGCGGTGTAGGGGGATGTAGATTGTAGGCAAAAACAGAATTTATGCTTACCTGATAAATTACTTTCTCCAACAGTGTGTCCGGTCCACGGCGTCATCCTTACTTGTGGGATATCTCTTCCCCAACAGGAAATGGCAAAGAGTCCCAGCAAAGCTGGCCATATAGTCCCTCCTAGGCTCCGCCCACCCCAGTCATTCGACCGACGGACAGGAGGAAATATATATAGGAGAAACCATATGGTACCGTGGTGACTGTAGTTAGAGAAAATAATTCATCAGACCTGATTAAAAAACCAGGGCGGGCCGTGGACCGGACACACCGTTGGAGAAAGTAATTTATCAGGTAAGCATAAATTCTGTTTTCTCCAACATTGGTGTGTCCGGTCCACGGCGTCATCCTTACTTGTGGGAACCAATACCAAAGCTTTAGGACACGGATGAAGGGAGGGAGCAAATCAGGTTACCTAAACGGAAGGCACCACAGCTTGCAAAACCTTTCTCCCAAAAATAGCCTCCGAAGAAGCAAAAGTATCAAATTTGTAAAATTTGGCAAAAGTGTGCAGTGAAGACCAAGTCGCTGCCTTACATATCTGGTCAACAGAAGCCTCGTTCTTGAAGGCCCATGTGGAAGTCACAGCCCTAGTGGAGTGAGTTGTGATTCTTTCAGGAGGCTGCCGTCCGGCAGTCTCATAAGCCAATCGGATGATGCTTTTAAGCCAAAAGGAAAGAGAGGTAGAAGTCGCTTTTTGACCTCTCCTTTTACCAGAATAAACAACAAACAAGGAAGATGTTTGTCTGAAATCTTTTGTAGCCTATAAATAGAATTTTAGAGCATGGACTACGTCCAAATTGTGTAACAAACGTTCCTTCTTTGAAACTGGATTCGGACATAAAGAAAGTACAACTATCTCCTGGTTAATATTTTTGTTAGAAACAACCTTAGGAAGAAAACCAGGCTTAGTACGCAAAACAACCTTATCTGCATGGAACACCAGATAGGGCGGAGAACACTGCAGAGCAGATAACTCTGAAACTCTTCTAGCAGAAGAAATTGCAACCAAAAACAAAACTTTCCAAGATAGTAACTTAATATCTATGGAATGTAAAGGTTCAAACGGAACCCCTTGAAGAACTGAAAGAACTAGATTTAGACTCCAGGGAGGAGTCAAAGGTCTGTAAACAGGCTTGATCCTAACCAGAGCCTGAACAAATGCTTGAACATCTGGCACAGCTGCCAGTCTTTTGTGTAGTAAGACAGATAAAGCAGAGATCTGTCCCTTTAGAGAACTTGCAGATAATCCTTTCTCCAAACCTTCTTGTAGAAAGGAGAGAATCTTAGGAATTTTTATCTTATTCCATGGGTATCCTTTGGATTCACACCAACAGATATATCTTTTCCATATTTTATGGTAAATCTTTCTAGTTACCGGTTTTCTGGCCTGAACCAGAGTATCTATCACAGAATCTGAAAACCCACGCTTCGATAGAATCAAGCGTTCAATCTCCAAGCCGTCAGCTGGAGGGAGACCAGATTTGGATGTTCGAATGGACCCTGAACAAGAAGGTCCTGTCTCAAAGGTAGCTTCCATGGTGGAACCGATGACATATTCACCAGGTCTGCATACCAAGTCCTGCGTGGCCACGCAGGAGCTATCAAGATCACCGAGGCCCTCTCCTGATTGATCCTGGCTACCAGCCTGGGAATGAGAGGAAATGGTGGAAATACATAAGCTAGGTTGAAGGTCCAAGGTGCTACTAGTGCATCTACTAGAGTTGCCTTGGGATCCCTGGATCTGGACCCGTAGCAAGGAACCTTGAAGTTCTGACGAGACGCCATCAGATCCATGTCTGGAATGCCCCATAATTGAGTTATTTGGGCAAAGATCTCCAGATGGAGTTCCCACTCCCCCGGATGGAATGTCTGACGACTCAGAAAATCCGCCTCCCAGTTTTCCACACCTGGGATGTGGATCGCAGACAGGTGGCAGGAGTGATCCTCCGCCCATTGAATTATTTTGGTCACTTCCTTCATCGCCAGGGAACTCCTTGTTCCCCCCTGATGATTGATATACGCAACGGTCGTCATGTTGTCTGATTGGAACCTTATGAATCTGGCCTTTGCTAGTTGAGGCCAAGCCCTGAGAGCATTGAATATCGCTCTCAGTTCCAGAATGTTTATCGGGAGAAGAGACTCTTCCCGAGACCATAGACCCTGAGCTTTCAGGGATTCCCAGACCACGCCCCAGCCCACTAGACTGGCGTCGGTCGTGACAATGACCCACTCTGGTCTGCGGAAGCTCATTCCCTGGGACAGATGGTCCAGGGTCAGCCACCAACGGAGTGAATCTCTGGTCTTCTGATCTACTTGAATCATTGGAGACAAGTCTGTATAGTCCCCATTCCACTGTTTGAGCATGCACAGTTGTAATGGTCTTAGATGAATTCGTGCAAAAGGAACTATGTCCATTGCTGCAACCATCAACCCTACTACTTCCATGCACTGCGCTATGGAAGGACGAGGAACAGAATGAAGAACTTGACAAGAGCTTAGAAGTTTTGACTTTCTGACCTCTGTCAGAAAAATCCTCATTTCTAAGGAATCTATTATTGTTCCCAAGAAGGGAACTCTTGTCGACGGAGACAGAGAACTTTTTTCTATGTTCACCTTCCATCCGTGTGATCTGAGAAAGGCCAGAACGATGTTTGTATGAGCCTTTGCTTTTGACAGGGACGACGCTTGTATTAGAATGTCGTCCAAGTAAGGTACTACTGCAATGCCCCTCGGTCTTAGAACCGCTAGAAGGGACCCTAGTACCTTTGTGAAAATCCTTGGAGCAGTGGCTAACCCGAATGGGAGGGCCACAAACTGGTAATGCTTGTCCAGAAAAGCGAACCTTAAGAACTGATGATGTTCTTTGTGGATAGGAATATGTAGGTACGCATCCTTTAGATCCACGGTAGTCATAAATTGACTTTCCTGGATAGTGGGTAGAATCGTTCGAATGGTTTCCATCTTGAACGATGGTACCCTGAGAAATTTGTTTAGGATCTTCAAATCCAAAATTGGTCTGAAAGTTCCCTCTTTTTTGGGAACTACGAACAGATTGGAATAAAATCCCATTCCTTGTTCCTTACACAATGTAAGAACGCCTGTCTCTTTATTTGGTTTGAGGATAAGTGAGACATGTGGAACCTTCCCCTTGGGGGTAGTTCCCTGAATTCCAGGAGATAACCCTGAGAAACTATTTCTAGCGCCCAGGGATCCTGAACATCTCTTGCCCAAGCCTGAGCAAAGAGAGAGAGTCTGCCCCCCACTAGATCCGGTCCCGGATCGGGGGCTACTCCTTCATGCTGTTTTGTTAGCAGCGGCAGGCTTCTTGGCCTGCTTACCCTTGTTCCAGCCTTGCATCTGTTTCCAGGCTGGTTTGGGTTGTGAGGCATTACCCTCTTGCTTAGAGGATGCAGAACTAGAGGCCGGTCCGTTCCTGAAATTGCGAAAGGAACGAAAATTAGACTTATTTTTGGCCTTGAAAGGCCTATCTTGTGGAAGGGTGTGGCCCTTTCCCCCAGTGATGTCTGAAATAATCTCTTTCAATTCTGGTCCAAATAGAGTTTTACCTTTGAAAGGGATGTTAAGCAATTTTGTCTTGGATGACACATCCGCTGACCAAGACTTTAGCCAAAGCGCTCTGCGCGCGACGATAGCAAACCCTGAATTTTTCGCCGCTAATCTAGCTAATTGCAAAGCGGCATCTAAAATAAAAGAGTTAGCCAACTTAAGTGCGTGAACTCTGTCTATAACCTCCTCATATGGAGTCTCTCTACTAAGCGAGTTTTCTAGTTCCTCGAACCAGAACCACGCTGCTGTAGTGACAGGAACAATGCACGAAATGGGTTGTAGAAGGTAACCTTGCTGTACAAAAATCTTTTTAAGCAAACCCTCCAATTTTTTATCCATAGGATCTTTGAAAGCACAACTATCTTCGATAGGAATAGTAGTGCGTTTGTTTAGAGTAGAAACTGCCCCCTCGACCTTAGGGACTGTCTGCCATAAGTCCTTTCTGGGGTCGACCATAGGAAATAATTTCTTAAATATAGGGGGGGGAACAAAAGGTATGCCGGGCTTTTCCCACTCCTTATTTACTATGTCCGCCACCCGCTTGGGTATAGGAAAAGCGTCGGGGTGCACCGGAACCTCTAGGAACTTGTCCATCTTGCATAATTTCTCTGGAATGACCAAGTTGTCACAATCATCCAGAGTAGATAACACCTCCTTAAGCAGTGCGCGGAGATGTTCTAATTTAAATTTAAATGTCACAACATCAGGTTCAGCTTGTTAAGAAATTTTTCCTGAATCTGAAATTTCCCCATCTGACAAAACCTCCCTCATGGCCCCTTCAGATTGGTGTGAGGGTATGACAGAACAATTATCATCAGCACCCTCCTGCTCTTCAGTGTTTAAAACAGAGCAATCGCGCTTTCTCTGATAAGTAGGCATTTTGGATAAAATATTTGCTATGGAGTTATCCATTACAGCCGTTAATTGTTGCATGGTAATAAGCATTGGCGCACTAGATGTACTAGGGGCCTCCTGTGTGGGCAAAACTGGTGTAGACACAGTAGGAGATGATGTAGTATCATGTTTACTCCCCTCATCTGAGGAATCATCTTGGGCAATTTCATTATCTGTGGCAGTACTGTCCTTACTTTGTTTGGACGCTATGGCACAATTATCACATAAATTTAAATGGGGAGACACATTGGCTTTCATACATATAGAACATAGCTTATCCGAAGGCACAGACATGTTAAACAGGCTTAAACTTGTCAACAAAGCACAAAAAAACGTTTTAAAACAAAACCGTTACTGTCTCTTTAAATTTTAAACAGAAAACACTTTATTACTGAATATGTGAAAAAGTATGAAGGAATTGTTCAAAAATTACCAAAATTTCACCACAGTGTCTTAAAGTATTAAGAGTATTGCACACCAAATTTCAGAGCTTTAACCCTTAAAATAACGGAACCGGAGCCGTTTACAAATTTAACCCCTATACAGTCCCAGCTATAGCCTTTGCTGAGACCCAACCAAGCCCAGAGGGGAATACGATACCAATTGACGCCTTCTAGAAGCTTTTCCAGCAAATTTCAGATCCTCACACATGCATCTGCATGCCCTGCTCTCAAAAAACAACTGTGCAGTAATGGCGCGAAAATGAGGCTCAGTCTACAACTAGGAAGGCCCCCTGACTGGAAAAGGTGTCTAACATAGTGCCTGCCGTTTAATAAACGTTCCCCAAGTTTATAAATGCGAATTGTCAGCATAAATATGAATAAAATGCCCAAATAAAGCAATCGATTTAGCCCATAAAAATGTCTACCAGTTTTTTAACCCATATTAAGCCCTTTATTCTGTTTGTTTGACTAAGAAAATGGCTTACATTACATGGTCTTGTTAGAAATATGGCTAGTCATACCTTAAGCAGAAAAGTCTGCTAACTGTTTCCCCCAACTGAAGTTACTTCATCTCAACAGTCCTATGTGGAAACAGCAATCGATTTTAGTTACTGTCTGCTAAAATCATCTTCCTCTCACAAACAGAAATCTTCATCCTTTTCTGTTTCAGAGTAAATAGTACATACCAGCACTATTTTAAAATAACAAACACTTGATAGAAGAATAAAAACTACATTTAAACACCAAAAAACTCTTAACCATCTCCGTGGCTTTGCTGGGACTCTTTGCCATTTCCTGTTGGGGAAGAGATATCCCACAAGTAAGGATGACGCCGTGGATTGGACACACCAATGTTGGAGAAAAAGCAGTTTACTTTGTGACAAAGCCCCGCCAAAAGCCCTTTTAAGGGCTGGCAAAAGAGCTGAATTCTTTGGGGCAATGCCACGCAAAAAGCCCTTTTCAGGGCTATTTGTAGGGTTAGACTTAGGTTTAGTGGTAGGGATAGTTTAGTATTTCAGGGGTTAAATAATTTAATATAGTTGGCGGCGGTATAGGGGGATTAGATTAGGGGTTAATAATTTTAAAATAGATAGCGGCGGGGTAGGGGCTCACTTTAGGGGGTAGGTAAGGTAGATGGTGGCGGTGTTAGGGGCTCATTTTAGGGGGGTTATAGATTTAATATAGCTGGCGGCGGTTTAGGGGTTAATAATTTTATTAGGTTGCGGCGGGCTCCGGGAGCGGCGGTTTAGGGCTTAATACATATTTTATTGTTAGGATAGTGAGGGGGGATAGCGGATAGAGGGTTAGACGTGTCGGGCTATGTTAGGGAGGCGTGTTAGACAGTGCGGGTGATTTAGACTTTAGTCAGGTTTTGTAGGCGCCGGCAGTTTTCTGGACATCGCTGGTTTATCCGACTTACGGCACTTTAGCATCTGACGGTGCAGTATATGGGATAGCTCAAGTTGCGAGCTGAAACTGCGGGCGACGCGGGTTCCCTCGCTTGCGCCGCAAACTATGATCTATATCGGATCGCGCCCCTGGCATTTCATTAGTTAGTTTACTATCACTTTAAGTATTATTTATCTTTTTTCCTGTTGTCAATTACAGCATATATATAAATTATAGAAGAAAAATAATAATTAAGCTTTTTAATAGACATAAAGGGCCAGGTTACAAGTGGTGTGCTATTTAGTGCTTTCTCTTGCACGCAAACACTGTCAGAAGTAAAATGTTTGCGCATATATATATATATATACACACACACATTCACATATGTATACATGTATATGAATGAATATATTTATATATATATATATATATATATATATATATACAGGGAGTGCAGAATTATTAGGCAAGTTGTATTTTTGAGGATTAATTTTATTATTGAACAACAACCATGTTCTCAATGAACCCAAAAAACTCATTAATATCAAAGCTGAATAGTTTTGGAAGTAGTTTTTAGTTATAGCTATTTTAGGGGGATATCTGTGTGTGCAGGTGACTGTTACTGTGCATAATTATTAGGCAACTTAACAAAAAACAAATATATACCCATTTCAATTATTTATTTTTACCAGTGAAACCAATATAACATCTCAACATTCACAAATATACATTTCTGACATTCAAAAACAAAACAAAAACAAATAAGTGACAATATAGCCACCTTTCTTTGCAAGGACACTCAAAAGCCTGCCATCCAAGGATTCTGTCAGTGTTTTGATCTGTTCACCATCAACATTGCGTGCAGCAGCAACCACAGCATCCCAGACACTGTTCAGAGAGGTGTACTGTTTTCCCTCCTTGTAAATCTCACATTTGATGATGGACCACAGGTTCTCAATGGGGTTCAGATCAGGTGAACAAGGAGGCCATGTCATTAGATTTTCTTCTTTTATACCCTTTCTTGCCAGCCACGCTGTGGAGTACTTGGACGCGTGTGATGGAGCATTGTCCTGCATGAAAATCATGTTTTTCTTGAAGGATGCAGACTTCTTCCTGTACCACTGCTTGAAGAAGGTGTCTTCCAGAAACTGGCAGTAGGACTGGGAGTTGAGCTTGACTCCATCCTCAACCCGAAAAGGCCCCACAAGCTCATCTTTGATGATACCAGCCCAAACCAGTACTCCACCTCCACCTTGCTGACGTCTGAGTCGGACTGGAGCTCTCTGCCCTTTACCAATCCAGCCACGGGCCCATCCATCTGGCCCATCAAGACTCACTCTCATTTTATCAGTCCATAAAACCTTAGAAAAATCAGTCTTGAGATATTTCTTGGCCCAGTCTTGACGTTTCAGCTTGTGTGTCTTGTTCAGTGGTGGTCATCTTTCAGCCTTTCTTACCTTGGCCATGTCTCTGAGTATTGCACACCTTGTGCTTTTGGGCACTCCAGTGATGTTGCAGCTCTGAAATATGGCCAAACTGGTGGCAAGTGGCATCTTGGCAGCTGCACGCTTGACTTTTCTCAGTTCATGGGCAGTTATTTTGCGCCTTGGTTTTTCCACACGCTTCTTGCGACCCTGTTGACTATTTTGAATGAAACGCTTGATTGTTCGATGATCACGCTTCAGAAGCTTTGCAATTTTAAGAGTGCTGCATCCCTCTGCAAGATATCTCACTATTTTTGACTTTTCTGAGCCTGTCAAGTCCTTCTTTTGACCCATTTTGCCAAAGGAAAGGAAGTTGCCTAATAATTATGCACACCTGATATAGGGTGTTGATGTCATTAGACCACACCCCTTCTCATTACAGAGATGCACATCACCTAATATGCTTAATTGGTAGCAGGCTTTCGAGCCTATACAGCTTGGAGTAAGACAACATGCATAAAGAGGATGATGTGGTCAAAATACTCATTTGCCTAATAATTCTGCACACAGTGTATATATAGCCCTTTGCAGTCATACAACTTGTCATATACCTTTGAAACCTTATAACATTTTTTAATTAATATTTATATGTATAATTGTATAAGATAGTGTATATATGAGTGGTACATGTATTTTTTAATGTATTTATGTTGTGTTTAGTGCAACTTTTTGCCCTAACCCTTTACACAAGGTCTTTAGTCGTGCTAACCAGACGAGCACAAATTTAATTTGTGCTGGTGCGGTCGCATTTGCTTTCAACTTGTAATATGAATGCAAGTTAGCAAAAGCGTAATATTTCTATATCGTGTGCATACTAACATTAGCGTGCTACTTGGAATCTAGCCCAAAATGTTTACTACAGTTACTTTTTGTCAAACATGTAATGTTAGATTGATACTCTAGTAGCTCATATATAACTGCCCCTCACTGACCCCTGTAGAGGTAACTGGCGTTAAAACCGTGGGAAACCTAGATTACAATATGGTATCACCAGTTCCTTTACTGAGCAAAAAAAAAAAAAGTTACAATTTTCCATTCAATAGTTAAACAATTTATATATTTATTATTTCAAATCATCCTTATATTTAGCATTTATTTATAGTTTAACTGATTCACCATATAATAAACATCTTTTAGAATGATTCTTTATTTCCATCTGCCTGTGCACAGAGCCAACTACAAGAGCGTTAACACAATAAACTTATATTATCAGAGTAAAAAAAATTCTACTGTAAAAAATGAAATGGGAAAAGTACGGTAATAAACCTAATATTTAATCTCACTTTACATCTTGATAGCTTATTGAACAAACTGCACCATTTTACGCCAATGCTATTTTCCTTTAGCTGTCATATTAAACTTGACAGCGATGTCAGTTAAAGCTTGCTTTCCATATTAGTATAGTATCAAATATTTACTGGTAACAAGCAAAGACAACCATTTTACAATTTCTTATTCATAGAGTCAGGCACAAAATAATTAAAAATGCCTCTAATGAAATCTGACCATTTTCATGAAGGCAGATCATTCTTTATCATATTTTTATGTGTGATCATATGCAAGCAAAATATCCCAGCTGCTCAGATTTAGTTAAGGTATTCACGTACTCTGCACTGGACATTGTGCATGCATGGAAGCTCTAGAGTTGAATATTTTCTGTCTATATCATTAATGTTGAAATTCATTTTTCTATACCTAGTAATGACAGCCAGGCACTTAAATCTTGTGAAAGCACAGTGAGACTTCAATTTTTTATAAAGTGGACTGAAGCATCTAATGAGTTTTTGATACGATACAGAAAAATTAAGTTGCACTGCATTCAATTTTTAAACAAGACATAATGGTACACACCAATTTTAGATGTCTGATCCCATAAAATATGCAATTAAAGGGACAGTCTAGTCAAAATGAAACGTTCATGATTCAGATAGGGCATGCAATTTTAAACAACTTTCCAATTTGCTTTTATCATCAAATTTGCTTTGCTCTCTTGGTATTCTTTGTTGAAAGCTAAACCTAGGTAGGCTCAAATAATTATATCTAAGCCCTTGAACTTATAGAGCTAGTTTGAAATCCCGCTCACGCATTAACTCCGCTAGAAGTAAGCTTTTTGCGCGCGTGGGGTAGCATGCATTTTACAAGTCGAAATTTTTTCGCATCAAACAAGTTGTGAAAAATCTGATCACTTTTTCTCAAATGCGCTAACCAGACATGGTATATTAATATTTCACATTCCAATGATCTTCACATAGCAGAATGTTTTATTTCTTTTTAAATACATACTTCTATATATAGCTGATGGATTTTTGGTAAAATATATACAGTATCTATACCAAGGCATTTTCCTACGCAAACTACCCAAACGTCAGACACTCTCCCACCCTTACAAACCTCTGGGCACCCTTATACACACCTAATAAACATTTTGCCAAACAAACCCCCCGCACACTGGAAAGGGCGAAAATGACAACTTTGTGCAGACATCGGTAGGGACAAGCAGTCTCATAATAACACTATCTGATAAACATTATTCAAAAAAATATTGCACAAAAAAGTTATAAGGGCTCGAAGATATGAGGTCTCAGGAGTTGGAAAAAAAGGCAGGCAAAAGGTTTTAATATAGATATACATACTGTACATATACATGTCTAAAGATGGGTATGTATGTGTATGTATATATATATATATATATATATATATATATATATATATATATATATATATAAATATATACATATATATATATTTATATGTGTGTGTACATATGTATTTATATGTATTTACAGACATATATACACATATAAACAAATAAATACATATGTACACACACACACACACATATATATATATATATATATATATATATATATATATATATATATATATATATATATATATATATATATATATATATATATATATATATATGTGCATTGGAGCCCTTTGCAGTTAAGTAGATGAAAACATGAAATATCATATTAATGCAATATTCATATTTAATAAAGGTTTTAGCTATGTATTTACTATAAATATTTCACATTCCAATGTTCTTCATATAGGAAAATATGTACTAAGTATTCTTAAATAGATATTCATATATATATATATATATATATATATATATATATATATATATACAGTATATATATAAATATATATATATATATATAAATTATCATATAAATATATATATATATATATATATACACACACACACACACACTATATATATATATAGGTATAAATATATATTTTAACAAAATACCATCAGATACATGTGGAAATATGTATTTATGAATAAACAGAACATATTCTTCTATGTGAAGAACATTGGAATGTGAAATATTCATATTTTCATGTCGGGTTAGCGCACTTGAGAATATATGTGTTTTGAGAACAAGTAGGGTATTTTTTTCCACTTTTTTTGCTCTATTGACTTTTATTGGAGAATAGGTTATTGTGAGCGCAAAAATCAAAGTTCAACTTTTTACACACATCGTGTGAGTACGTGAGCAAAAACTGTTTTCTTTCAACTTATAATATGACTACGGTGCGCTAAAAGCTTACTTCTAGAGAGCAAACCGGATCGCATATTCTCAAGTGCACTAACCTGACATGAAAATATGAATATTTTACATTCCAATGTTCTTCACATAGCAGAATATGTTCTATTTATTCATAAATACACACACACACATATATATATGATTTTTTTGCACAAATATATATTTAGACCTATATATATATATATATATATATATATATATATATATATATATATATCAAGAACATTCATAAAGAAAAAAGGAAGCAGAGAAATACTTTGCTTCAAAAAGACAGCACTCTTTTCTGAAAAAATACACCGCGCTATATTAAATAAAATATCAGTTTATTGATAAAAAAATTCACTACTAGGACACATTCCATCCTCTGTGGAATAGACAAGACAGTAGTAGGTTGAAGCGCAGGCCAACATAGCCTAAAACATTATACCAGGTAACAAAATGTTATCACAAGTAACAAAAACAAAACCTGACCGGTCAGGTATGCAAGGTACCACAAGATGAATTACCACAATGTAAATATAATGTAGATGTATAATTAGGAAAACCACACCCAACTGCTCGCAGGACCCCCACAATAGTAAGTGGAGGATATAACCAGGGCAGGTAAACTAGGGGATCTAGGTTTCCAAAACTACACTCTATGCAATGAGCTGGAAGAGATGCAGTGCTAATAGATATTAGATGTTAAGCATGCTATATATATAGTCAGAATGAAAGCATGACATTAGTACATAGAGTGACATATTAATCCTCACAGCTACCCCCTGCTGCTCACAGACCCCTATATAAGTGAAGATAGGTTATAGTCTGGGCAGGTAAAGTATTGGGATCTAAGTTGTCACTAGATAGAAATGCAGCAACATTGATACATATTCTGTAAACCAGCAATAGTAACATCAAAAAGACACTATTTATACGTATGTATTTTTTCTTAGCGTCATCCAATAACAGTTCTTTGTAACAAAAGTGCCGATTTGAGTATAGAGGAAATCATGAACAGTTCTCCTGTATTGCTTTAAGAATAAAATATGGAGCTGCGTCTCATCGGCAATTACTGCGGCTGTAAGGTGTCAGCTGGATTTATAAGCTGTCTTGCTGTTGGCAAGAATATCGCATGATACTGCACCTTAAAAGTTCCAGATATTGTTGTTACAGCAGGAGCGGCCGTGAACCGCCTTAACTCTTTGTTCATCCGTATCGGCTTCCAGCTTAGAGGCTTTTCCAAATTCCGTTGCTAGCAGCAAAGATCGCTCAGTGTTCAAGCAGAATTGTGGGAGGTACGATGCATCCGTGTTCCAGTCAGCTGATGCCGATGCGCGTTTCACCCCCTCGACTTGTAAGAAAGGTGGGGCTTCATACATAGTTCAACTATGTATATAGGTATTGATAATCAAATAAAAGTTTTTTTGAACTAAGTAATAGCTACTAACTTTCACCTGTCAAGGGGCAGATGTACCTGTTATGTATAAAAGAGCTGTGTCTCTAATTCGAATTATACGCCCTGATGAAGCCCCGCCTTTCCTACAAGTCGAGGGTGTGAAATGCGCGTCGGCATCAGCTGACTGGAACACGGATGCATCGTACCTCCCTCAATTCTGCTTGAAGGCTGAGCGGCCTTTGCTGCTAGCAACATAATTTGGAAAAGTCTCTAAGCTGGAAGCCGATATGGATGAACAAGGAGAGTTCATATATACAGTGGGGGAAAAAAGTATGTAGTCAGCCACCAATTGTGCAAGTTCTCCCACTTAAGAAGATGAGAGAGGCCTGTAATTTTCATCATAGGAATACCTCAAGAAAGAGTTTATTTGCAAATTATGGTGGAAAATAAGTATTTGGTCACCTTCAAACAAGCAATATTTCTGGCTCTCACAGACCTATATCTTCTTCTTTAAGAGGCTCCTCTGTCCTCCACTCATTACCTGTATTAATGGCACCTGTTTGAACTTGTTATATAAAAGACACCTGTCCACAACCTCAAACAGTCACACACCAAACTCCACTATGGTGAAGACCAAAGAGCTGTCGAAGGACACCAGAAACAAAATTGTAGACCTGCACCAGGCTGGGAAGACTGAATCTTTAATAGGCAAGCAGCTTGGTGTGAAGAAATCAACTGTGGGAGCAATAATTAGAAAATGGAAGACATACAAGACCACTGATAATCTCCCTTGATCTGGGGCTCCACGCAAGATCTCACCCCGTGGGGTCAAAATGATCACAAGAACAGTGAGCAAACATCCCAGAACTACACGGGGGACCTAGTGAATGACCTTCAGAGAGCTGGAGCAACGTAACAAAGGCTACCATCAGTAACACACTACGCTGCCAGGGACTCAGATCCTGCAGTGCCAGACGTGTCCCCCTGCTTAAGCCAGTATATGTCCGGGCCCGTCTGAAGTATGCTAGAGAGCATTTAGATGATCCAGAAGTGGATTGGGAGAATATCATATGGTCAGATGAAACCAAAGTAGATCTGTTTGGTAGAAACACAACTTGTCGTGTTTGGAGGAGAGAGAACACCATACCTACTGTGAAGCATGGGGGTGGCAACATCATGCTTTGGGGCTGTTTCTCTGCAAAGGGAATAGGACGACTGATCCGTGTACATGAAAGAATGAATGGGGCCATGTATCGTGAAATTTTGAGTGCAAACCTCCTTCCATCCATCTTCAAGGGCATTGAAGATGAAATGTGGCTGGTCTTTCAGCATGACAATGATCCCAAACACACTGCCGGGGAATGAAGGAGTGGCTTCGTAAGAAGCATTTCAAGGTCCTGGAGTGGCCTAGCCAGTCTCCAGATCTCAACCCCATAGAAAACCTTTGGAGGGAGTTGAAAGTCTGTGTTGCCCAGCGACAGCCCCAAAACATCACTGCTCTAGAGGAGATCTGCATGCAGGAATGGGCCAACATACCAGCAACAGTGTGTGACAACCTTGTGAAGACTTACAGAAAACGTTTGACCTCTGTCATTGACAACATAGGATATATAACAAATATATACACACACACACACACAGAAGCACACTCACAGGAATGAACAACCAGCTCAATACCATTGTTAGCCTGTTCTATGGCGATTTACCACCTGAGTGCAGCTTCTTTTAGCCCAGTAATACTTTTCACAGAGTAGAACTTTCCTGTAGTATATCAGTCTGCTCCCGCCTATTACGGTCAGTCCAGCGCCAAAATACCATGCAATTCCTCTCTGAACAAGGAACACAGCAACCCCAGATGATCGTTTCAGCCTTCATTGGGCTCGTCAGTAAGGTGTAGCCATATTCTAAGCACACTGAGCAAGGAGTTCACGTCTGGTTTCCCCTTTTTTCCATAGGGAGACTAAATACACACAGAGAAAAGCACACTCACAAGAACGAACAACCAGCTCAATACCATTGTTAGCCTGTGCTATGACCTGGGTGCAGCTTCTTTTTAGCCCAGTAATACTTTTCACAGAGTAGAACTTTCCTGTAGTATATCAGTCTGATCCCGCCTATTATGGTCAGTCCAGCACCGAAATACCAGGCAATTCCTCTCTGGACAAGGAACACAGCAACTCCAGACTTCGTTTGGGTCTTCATTGGGCCTCGTAAGTGAGGTGTAGCCATATTCCTCTAAGCACACTGAGCAAGGAGTTCTAAATAATTAGAACATATTCCCCTATGTGCAGAACATTGAAATGTGAAATATTTACAGTAAATACATAGTTTAAACCGTAATTAAATATGAATATTGCATAAATGTATTTTTTCATGTTTTCATCTACTTAACTGCAAAGGGATACAATGCATATATATATATATGTGTGTGTGTGTACATATGTATGTATGTGTTTATATACGTCTGTCAATACATATATACACATATAAATTCATAAATACATCTGTTCACACATATAGACACACATATATATATATGTATATAATACTAGCGAAAAACCTGACGTGCGCAAACAGCAAAACCCCTTTTTCTGTTGCGCGCAACTATCAGCGCCCCACTCGTAATCTAGCCCTTGGTAATTTTGTTTCAGTAATACCATAAAATTATGAACATCTGTATATGATTTTTACAAGAATATTCAGAGCAACAAATAGAACATGTTTAACTTTTACTGAGTACTGTACTTGTTACAGATATATTGCATAATATAGAAGAATCATTACAACATATTATAATCTAGACAAAATTACACATCAGATGAAAACTGAGTTAGCGAAGAAGAGTTTAGTTCCGTATCTGTTGTAATTCTCATTGAGGGGTAAAAGTAAAATCTGACATATAGCAAACACCAAAATCTCTATAGCCACCTGCTAAAGATAATCCATCGAACCTCTGTCTGTAAAATTTAATTTTCCCCTCATGTGTTCCTAACTACTTGTTATACCAGCTGTGGAGCATTAAAGGGACACTGAACTCAAATTTTTTCTTTCATGATTCCGATAGAGCATGCACATTTAAACAACTTTCTAATTTACTCCTATTAGCAATTTTTCTTTGTTCTCTTGCTTTCTTTATTTGAAAAAGAAGACATCTAAGCTATTTTTTTGGTTCAGGACCATGGAAAGAACTTGTTTATTGGTGGGTGAATTTATCCACCAATCAGCAAGAACACCACGATGGGGCCCATTTATCAAGCTCCGAACAGAGCTTGTGGGCCCGTGTTTCTGGCGAGTCTTCAAACTCGCCAGAAACACAAGTTATGGAAGTTATGCTCCATAACCCTGTCCGCTTGCTCTGATGAGGGGGACAGGAATCACCGGAAATCAACCCGATCGAGTACGATCGAGTTGATTGACACCCCCCTGCTGGCGGCCCATTGTTCACCAAAAATGGGCAGGCATCTAAACTTACATTCTTGCATTTCAAATAAAGATACCAAGAGAATGAAGAAAATTTGATAATAGGAGTAAATTAGAAAGTTAATTAAAATGTCATGCTCTATCTGAATCATGAAAGAAATAAATTGGGTTCATTGTCCCTTTAAATATATGGGAAATTGAACATACATTTAGGTTTAATTGTGTACTTGAAATAGCTGGATTTGTTGATAAAATCCATTACCCATTGATCTTAACTAAATACCCATTCAAACTGATTGAGTCTGCAGAAAAAGTATACCTCCTCATGTTCTCTCTCTTTATACACAAGTGCTAATAGGTAATCATGGAAGGGGTCCAATCATCAAGCCATTTCAGATACAATAATCTCTCTCTATCCCCCAGAGGGTTGACTTATCTTTCTGGCATCTGTTAACATTGCTTTTTTATAGCCAGTACTGCAGTACTGTAAATTTCAGTATTGGTGGTAGTATCCTTCTCCAAAAGTACTTATTTCAATTGACACAATAAAGCTAAATGAGATTTTAAAAACAATATATCACACTAAAACAGATCAAATGGATCAATGGGAACGTATTATAGAGGAAACATTTTCAGTGCACTGCCCCTTTAAAATAAATGCTGCTACACCCCCTTTATAATTTTTTATTTCTTTAATTGGTTGAATACAATTTACAATGTTAGTGTAGTATACAACAAGGCTGTATTTTTATTTTATTTTAAAATGTAAAAACAAAAAAAAACAAATCCCTAAATCTCATAGATATTAATAGCGAGAGACTAAATGGAAATAACGATGCAATCACATTTATCTATTCCTATAATTTTGGATGAGAGTCACATAAAGGTTAAAACCACTTTACTTATTCATTGTCCTGCTTTGCTTCCTAAATGTATTCATCACATTTGAGCTGATTTGAAACGTTACCAGGGTTAATATAGGTCTACACAAATAATAGATTATAGTGGAGTAAGTATTATGATTTTAATGGATGAAATTTCCTACATTAAGAAGCAGGTCTATCCATATATTTACTAAACCAATTTTAATAGCTGCACATACATTGATACAATGGGCCCTATTTAGGGCTAGATAACGAGTGGAGCGCTATTTAGTGCTCCCGATTGAGCGTAAACATTGCTATACAGAAGCTTGGGTAGCACGTGAGTTATGAGTTGAAAGTCAAAGTTTGCACACAAGCGAAACCCGACAAGCGCTGACCAAATATCGTGACCGGTTACCCATAGAAGTCAATGGAGAGTGCAAACTGGAAAAAAACTAACCCTAGTGTGCTAACCTCACTGCAGTTATGCATAGTTCCCATTCCAATGTTCTTCATATACAGAACAATGTAATTTTTTATGTAAATATACCTGTATATCTATTGCTATAGATATAGAGGTATAGATATCTATTTTACAATAACAGTATCAGATATTTGTATAGAACTATATTTTTAATAATAACAATTACTGTATTATTTATGTGAAGAACATTGGAATGTAAAACATGCATAACACGCATCGGGTACACGATTTAGGAGGTTAAGAAATAGTTGCTGATGGTTTAAGTATGAAAGTATATAAAACAGTGCGTCATGGGGAAGTTAAGAGAAAGAAAATGTTTAAAGAATGTGGGAGACAAATTTGGGAAATGAAAGGTAAATGTTAAGTATGAGATGGTTTTGTAAAATATTGGTGTAATTCATTACAACTTTGCTTAGAAACAAATTTAGAACTTCCATATACATGCAAAAAAATATTACTCTGGAGGTTTCACACACACATTAGAAAAGCTCTTCAGTTTAGTGATAACTACATAATATTCAGCATACTTTAATTTCAGAAGATTGGCAATGAGGGGCTTAAGCCCTGAGGGGTCTTAGTCAAAAATGTCCTTAGCTCTTAGCAAAATAGCATTCAAAAGGGACAAATCATGATGGAGATTTAAATGGACATTAAAGTCATTTTAACTTGTTTATACACACCTAGATTATGAGTTTTGCGTTACGTCTTTTAACGCTGAAAAAATGGCAATTTCAGCATAAAAGCAATAACGCAGCTATTGCGAGTCGTGTCGGTATAGCTATACCACAAGCATTTTAGCCTGTAACGCAACATCCATTCTGCACTCAAAAAAATGACATTTTTGCGTGGGATTTCCATAGTGCCAGTATTACAGGTTGTGCGTTGAGGCTAAAAAGCTTGCGTTACAGCCTATACCGACACGATCCATACCGCCATCTGAGACCAGTAGTTATGAGTTTTGCGCCACAAAATTGTTTCACAAAACTCATAACTAAAGTGTTACAAAGTACATTAACACACATAAACTACCTATTTACCCCTAAGCCGCCGCCCTTCCGCATCGCAAACACTATATTAAACTTATTAACCCCCTAATCTGCCACCCACCCACATTGCAACCATTAAATACATTTATTAACACATAATCTGCCGCTCCCAACATCGCCGATACTAATAAAAATTATTAACCCCTATTCCGCCGCTCCCTGACATCACCGCCACTATAATAAAGCTATTAACCCATATTCTGCCGCTCCCCCATATTGCCAACACTATAATAAAATTATTAACCCCTAAACCTCCAGCCTCCCACATCTCCGCAACTAAGTAAACCTATTAACCCCTAAACCTCTGGCCTCCCACATCTCCGCCACTAAATAAACCTATTAACTCCTAAACTGCCAGACCCTCACATCGCAAAACACTAAATTAAACTATTAACCCCTAAACCTAACACCCCCCTAACTTTAAATTAAATTTACAATATAAATATATTTAAATAAATAAAAACTTACCTGTGAAATAAAAATAAACCGAACATTAAACTATAAATTAACCTAACCTTACTATTCTAAAAAAATAAAAAATACTACCAATTAAAATATCTAAATTACAACTTTAAAAAAACCTAACACTACAAAAAAATTTACAAAAAATAAACACTAAATTACAAAAAACACTAAGCTTACAAAAAATAATAAACAAAATAATCAAAAATAAAAACAATTACACCTAATCTAATAGCGCTATAAAAATAAAAAGCCCCCCAAAATAAAAACACCCCCTAGCCTACAATAAACTACCAATGGCCCTTAAAAGGGCCTTTTGTAGGGCATTGCCCTAAGGTAAACAGATATTTTACCTGTAAAAAAATACAAAGTCCCCCCCAACAGGGCATTTAGCTCTTTTTCAAAAGCACAAACCCTAAACTGAAAAAAAAACCACACCAAAAAAATAAAAAAATACCTAACACTAACCCCAGAATATCTACTCACGGTTGCTGAAGTCCAGACATCCAGGCGGCAAGAAGTCTTCATCCATCGCGGGGGAGTCTTATATCTTCATCCCGGCGGTGCAGCGAAGAAATCCAGCGAGGAGAGTCCTCTTCATACGGTGCCCGCCGTACACTGAAGCTTCAATGCAAGATAAACCTTTCAAATTGGTGTACCTTGCATTCCTTTTGGCTGATTTGAGTCTTCAAATTTGAATCAGCCAATAGGATGAGAGCTTTTAAAATCCTATTGGCTGTTCAAAACAGTCCATAGGATGAGAGCTACTGAAACCCTATTGGCTGATTTTATACAGGTAAAAGAGCTGTTTAACTTAGGGCAATGCCCTAAAAAAGGCCATTTTATTTGTAGTTTATTGTAGGCTAGGGGGTGTTATTTTGGGGGGATTTTAATTTTTATAGGGCTATTAGATATTAGGTGTAATTTTTTTGATTTTTTACAATTTTGTTTATTATTTTTTGTAAGCTTAGTGTTTTTTATTTTTCGTAAGTTAGTGTTTTTTATTTTTTATAATTTTAGATTTTTTTATTTTTTTCGTAGCGTTTTTTTTTTATTTGGAATTTAGATTTTTTAATTGGTAGTTTTTTATTTTATTATAATAGTAAGGTTAGATTAATTTATAGTTAAATGTTAGGTTTATTTTTATTTCACAGGTAAGTTTTTATTTATTTAAAGATAGTTATATTGTAATTTTAATTTAAAGGGACAGTCAAGTATAAATTAAACTTTCATTATTCAGATAGGACTTTTAATTTTAATCGACTTTCCAATTTACTTTTATCATCAAATTTGCTTTTTTTCTCTTGGTATTCTTACTTTAAACTAAGCATAGGTAGGCTCATATGCCAATTTCTAAGCCTTTGAGGGCTGCCTCTTATCACATGCTTTTTAAATCTCTTTTCAACACAAAGAGACAGAAAGTACACGTGGGCTATATAGATAACACTGTGTTCAGGCACAGAAAGTTATTTAAGATCTAGCACAATACAATGCTAAATTTAAGACAATAGATAATAAACAGTCACAGTCATGTGATCAGGGAGCTGGAAGAAGGTTCCTAGATACAAGGTAATCACAAAGGTAAAAAGTACATTAATATAACTGTGTTGGTTATGCAAAACTGGGGAATAGGTAATAAAGGGATTATCTATCTTTTAAAACAATAACAATTCTATGGTTGACTGTCCCTTTAAAGTTGGGGGGGGGTGTTAGGTTTAGGGTTTAATAAAGTGTTTTGCGATGTGGGGGAATGGCAGTTTAGGGGTTAATAGGTTTATTTAGTGGCGAAGATGTGGGAGGCCGGAGGTTTAGGGGTTAATAGGTTTATTTAGTTGCAGAGATGTAGGAGGCCGGAGGTTTAGAGGTTAATAACTTTTTTATAGTGTCAGCGATGTCAGGGAGTGGTGAAATAAGGGTTAATAGCTTTTTTTATAGTGTTAGCGATGTTGGGAAGCGGCTGAATAGGGGTTAATAGCTTTATTATAGTGGCAGTGATGTTGGGGAGCTGCGGAGTAGGGGTTAATAGCTTTATTATAGTGGTGGTGATGTCTGGGAGCGGATGAATAGGGTTTAATAGCTTTATTATAGTGGCCGTGATGTCGGGGAGCGGCGGAATAGGGGTTAATATCTTTTATTAGTGGCAGGGATGTCAGGAGCGGCAGATTAGGTGGTAATAACTTTATTTAGGTGGCGGCAATGTCGGGTGCGACAGATTAGGGGTGTTTAGACTTGGGATTTATGTTAGGGTGTTTAAACGTAACATTTTTTTCCCCATAGACATAAATGGGGTTGTGTTACGGAGATTTTTCATTCCGCACTTCAGGTGTTAGGTTTTATTCTAACACTCTCTCCCCATTGATGTCTATGGGGGAAATCGTGCATGAGCACGTCAAATCAGCCCTTGGCTTTTGTGCGGTATGGAGCTTAATGCCACCATATCGCACGCACAAGGAGGCTTTTCAGTAACTCGTAATGACAGCACTATGGAGGGTGAAATAACGCAACTTTTTTGGCGTTAGTTTCGCACCCTGTTTAGCGCAAAACTCGTAATCTAGGTGTTTGTTAGTAAAGTTTACTACGTTTTGCAAAACAAGTTAATTTTTGTTCTTGGTGCAATTCATATTCTTGGCCAACTTGACTGTGTTCAGTTATGGATAGATGAGTTTGCTCAGTGAGCTAACTAATCACTGTCTAGTATGTTACAGGGTCAGACAATTTCATCATGTTGGATGCCATACCAGACAATTTTGAAAAGGTATTGTACAGCAAAACAAGCAAAATAAATAACAAATGTACATAGCTAAGTTGTTTTATTTTCCTTCATTAAACATTTTTGATTTTACTGTCCTTTCAAAAAAGTGACAGTGCGCTAAATCGTTATGAGAATTGTGATAATCTAATACCAAGGCACACACTTATACTTGGTATTCAAATAACAACGGACAGGTAATTTATTTTTCTGAAAGTATTTCCTCACTAAGGGTTCTATTCTCTTACGCCTAGATTTAGAGTTTTGCGGCCAAAGGGGTGCGTTAGCTACGCATGCTTTTTTCTGGCCGCACCTTTTAAATACCGCTGGTATTTAGAGTTCGCAGAAGGGCTGTGTTAGGCTCCAAAAAAGGAGCGTACAGCATATTTACCGCAACTTCAACTCTCGATACCAGCGGTGCTTACGGACGCAGCCAGCTTCAAAAACGTGCTCGTGCACGATTCCCCCATAGAAAACAATGGGGCTGTTTGAGCTGAAAAAAACCTAACACCTGCAAAAAAGCTGCGTTCAGCTCCTAACGCAGCCCCATTGTTTTCTATGGGGAAACACTTCCTACGTCTGCACCTAACACCCTAACATGTACCCCGAGTCTACACACCCCTAACCTTACACTTATTAACCTCTAATCTGCCGCCCCCGCTATCGCTGACACCTGCATATTTTTTTTAACCCCTAATCTGCCGCTCCGTAAACCGCCGCTACTTACATTATCCCTATGTACCCCTAATCTGCTGCCCCTAACACCGCCGACCTCTATATTATATTAATTAACCCCTAATCTGCCCCCCACAACGTCGCCTCCACCTGCCTACACTTATTAACCCCTAATCTGCCGACCGGACCGCGCCGCTATTATAATAAAGTTATTAACCCCTAATCCGCCTCACTCCCGCCTCAATAACCCTATAATAAATAGTATTAACCCCTAATGTGCCCTCCCTAACATTGCCGACACCTAACTTCAAACATTAACCCCTAATCTGCCGACTGGAGCTCACCGCTATTCTAATAAATGTATTAACCCCTAAAGCTAATTCTAACCCTAATCCTAACACCCCCCTAAGTTAAATATAATTTTTATCTAACAAAATAAATTAACTATTATTAAATAACTTATTCCTATTTAAAGCTAAATACTTACCTGTAAAATAAACCCTAATATAGCTACAATATAAATTATAATTATATTGTAGCTATTTTAGGATTAATATTTATTTTTTAAAATAATTACAAAATTACCTGTAAAATAAATCCTAACCTAAGTTACAATTAAAACTAACACTACACGATCAATAAATTAATAAAATAAAATACCTACAATTATCTACAATTAAACCTAACACTACACTATCAATAAATTAATTAAATACAATATCTACAAATAAATACAATGAAATAAACTAACTAAAGTACAAAAAATAAAAAAGAACTAAGTTACAAAAAATAAAAAAATATTTACAAACATTCGAAAAATATTACAACAATTTTAAACTAATTACACCTACTCTAAGCCCCCTAATAAAATAACAAAGCCCCCCAAAATAAAAAAATGCCCTACCCTATTCTAAATTACAAAAGTTCAAAGCTCTTTTACCTTACCAGCCCTGAACAGGGCCCTTTGCGGGGCATGCCCCAAAGAATTCAGCTCTTTTGCCTGTAAAAAAAACACATACAATACCTACCCAATCAGCCAATCAGATTGAGCTTGCATTCTATTGGCTGATCGGAACAGCCAATAGAATGCGAGCTCAATCTGATTGGCTGATTGGATCAGCCAATCGGATTGAACTTGATTCTGATTGGCTGACTCCATCAGCCAATCAGAATATTCCTACCTTAATTCCGATTGGCTGATAGAATCCTATCAGCCAATTGGAATTCGAGGGACGCCATCTTGGATGACGTCATTTAAAGGAACCGTCATTCGGCGAGTAGGCGTCACTTGAAGAGGTTGGATCCGCGTCGGTTGGAAAGAAGATGGCTCCGCTCTGCTCCAGAAGATTGAAGCTGCGGTTTGATAGAAGACTTCATCCCGATGATGGAGTTCTTCATCCGCCGCTTGGATCCAGACTTCAGCCCGAGGATGGACGTCACTCTTCAGCCCCCCGCTTGGGCTTGGATCAAGACTTCCGAGGCTTGGATCAAGACTTCCAAGGACGGATCGGTGAACCTGGTATGGTGAAGATTAGTAATTAGTTTAAAATTGTTGTAATATTTTTCAAATGTTTGTAAATATTTTTTTTATTTTTTGTAACTTAGTTCTTTTTTATTTTTTGTACTTTAGTTAGTTTATTTCATTGTATTTATTTGTAGATATTGTATTTAATTAATTTATTGATAGTGTAGTGTTAGGTTTAATTGTAGATAATTGTAGGTATTTTATTTAATTAATTTATTGATCATGTAGTGTTAGGTTTAATTGTAACTTAGGTTAGGATTTATTTTACAGGTAATTTTGTAATTATTTTAACTATTTTAGCTATTAAATAGTTCTTAACTATTTAATAGCTATTGTACCTGGTTAAAATAAATACAAAGTTACCTGTAAATAAATATAAATCCTAAAATAGCTATAATATAAATATAATTTATATTGTAGCTATATTAGGGTTTATTTTACAGGTAAGTATTTAGCTTTAAATAGGAATAATTTATTTAATAAGAGTTAATTTATTTTGTTAGATTTAAATTATATTTAACTTAGGGGGGTGTTAGTGTTAGGGTCAGACTTAGCTTTAGGGGTTAATCCATTTATTACAGTAGCGGCGAGATTCGGTCGGCAGATTAGAAGTTAATAATTGAAGTTAGGTGTCGGCGATGTTAGGGAGGGCAGATTAGGGGTTAATACTATTTATTATAGGGTGAGTGAGGCGGATTAGGGGTTAATAACTTTATTATAGTAGCGGTGCGGATTAGGGGTTAATAAGTGTAGGCAGGTGGAGGCGACGTTGAGGGGGGCAGATTAGGGGTTAATTATTGTAGGTAGCTGGCAGCGACGTTGTGGGGGGCAGGTTAGGGGTTAATAAATATAATATAGGGGTCGGCGGTGTTAGGGGCAGCAGATTAGGGGTACATAAGTATAACGTAGGTGGCGGTCGGCAGATTAGGGGTTAAAAAAAATTAATCGAGTGGCGGCGATGTAGGGGGACCTCGGTTTAGGGGTACATAGGTAGTTTATGGGTGTTAGTGTACTTTAGAGCACAGTAGTTAAGAGCTTTATAAACCGGCGTTAGCCCAGAAAGCTCTTAACTACTGACTTTTTTCTGCGGCTGGAGTTTTGTCGTTAGATTTCTAACGCTCACTTCAGCCAAGACTCTAAATACCGGCGTTAGGAAGATCCCATTGAAAAGATAGGATACGCAAATGAAGTAAGGGGATCTGCGGTATGAAAAAGTCGTGGCTGGAAAGTGAGCGTTAGACCCTTTCCTGACTGACTCCAAATACCGGCGGTAGCCCAAAACCAGTGTTAGGAGCCTCTAACGCTGGTTTTGACGGCTACCGCCCAACTCTAAATCTAGGCCTTAGTTTGTTGGAATGAAAAAATAAATAACACTCGAATAGGCAGCCATCATTCATTGAGGGGGCTTAACCTGGAAGTCCCAGTAAGTAGTGAGCTACCTCCCATAGAAAGTAATTCAGTTTGAAGGGAAAAATTAATGTTACAGACGGCATTGATACAAACTATTTTAAGGCAAATGCAAATCAAATTGCTCGGTGTTGTACGTACTTTAACTTGCCTTTGCTTCTAGTTTAACATACATATCTTTCCTATCAGTATAATAAGCGCATTGCATATGTTGAGACAAACTCGCTAGATGAAATGATGATGGCAAGATAAAACTTACAGGCATAAAATGCTTAGAAAAAAAAAAACAAAAAAACTGTAAGTGAGCTTCAGACACAACCAAGGAACACCCCTGTACAGCACATTCACCAAGGCTGCAATGTTTATTTTACTATAGAAAAATAAGGTATACTTTGAATATTGTACTTTTTGGTCTTTAGCTTTGTACTATAAACCTTAAAAAAAATGCTATGAGTACATTAAATAAAAATATTACTGTATGATTTAAATGTGCATTTTGCTACATATTGATCATTCTTATTTTAATGTGAACTATTAATATGACCTTTATTGCATACTTTAATGATTTTCTGCTTTGTACTTAATGTATATATTCCTCCTTTGCATACATAAATATAGGGTATACTTCTTAGTGAAATATACAGTTATCAATGACAAAGTGCAAAATTATGCATTTAGGAGAAAAACATCCAAAAAGGTTTATTACAGACTCAATGACACTACATCGAATGTTAAACAGAGAACATTGGAATTAATATTTCTTATATGTTGACATTTGGTAAACAGTGTAGTAGTTCAGCAGACCAATATAATGCTTGCTGGCAAAAGATGAGGAAATGCAAATATAAAAAGTAAGGTTCTTAAGCAACTTTACAGATCAGTTCTTAAGCAACTTTACAGATCAGTTCTTAAGCAACTTTACAGATCAGTTCTTAAGCAACTTTACAGATCACTATTTATGCCTCTTCTTGAGTATTGTGTGCATTTCTGGTGACCATCTCTCCAGAAGGATATTGACAGTGAAATCTGTTCAACGGAAAGTTCCAAAAATAGTACTTGTGCCAAAAAATAAAATCTTCAAGAAAAGATTTAATAACCTGAATATGAATAGCTTAGAAAAAAGAAGCAAGAGAGGTGATTTGATAGAAATGTTCAAGTTAAAACATGGGGTTGTGATCTCATGTTGAATGGTAGTAGGTTTAGGAGTAATCTGCAGAAACACTTCTTTAACAATGGGTGGATGATTCATAGGGGCCGAATTATCAAGCTCCGAACAGAGCTTGATGCCCCTGTTTCTGTGTGAGCCTTGAGGCTCGCCGGAAACAGCAGTTATGAAGCAGCTCCATAACTTGTCCGCCTGCTCTGAGGCTCCGGACATCAATCCGCCTGATCCTATACGATCGGACTGATTAACACCCCCTGCTAGCGGTCGATTGGCCGCAAATCTGCAGTGGGTGGTATTGCACAAGCAGTTCACAAAAACTGCTTGTGCAATGATAAATGCCGACCGCATTTGCTGTCAGCATTTATCGATGTGCGGCGGACATGATACACTACATAGTATCACGTCCACTCGCACTTTCATAAATTGGCCCCATAGAATTAACTTACATTAGTGGCGTTAAATGCAAACACTGTGGGGAATGCCTGGTATAAGCTATCCTACAAACTAGTTTTTTAGATTTTTAGGAAATGTGAAAGGACTTGATGAGCCTTCGATTGAGTTTTTGAGATACTGACATGGTATCCTTCACAGTGGAACGTTCTATGTGCCAAGAAGTGAAATGTTACAAGATGCTGTTCCATTGATAATGATAGTAAAGTTTTAGAATAACTCATTTTAATGCAAGCATGGTTAGAGAAGTAAATGCCTTTTCAAATGCATTTTTTTTCAAACCAAATTTGCTCTATTTTTATAGCATTTTCATTAATGAAACATAATAATTACAATATTGAAATGAACATCATGAGTACTGCAAGAGTTCTTGTATGTAATAAATCTATACAATACATATTCCTTTGCTACTTGTGAGAACTTAAAATAAAGTCCAATCCTGTGCACTTGGCAATGGTTTGGTTCTTTTTTGTAATCCTCACTGAGGTTGTTGTGGAATGTTCAGAAAACAAATATAGCAAAAGTAACAAAGGTTCAACAGGGTGTAGTATTGGTGTCTACTGGGACACTGCTCAGATGAGTGCATAATTATACCTGCTGGACTCTATTCTAACAATCTGCATTTCAACATCAGGGTTGTTTCCTTATAAGAACATATAGTTTGTCACATTTTGAGACCTTGAGAATAAATAAGGTCACTTTATATAGAGGAAAATGAAATTAGCAAAGAAAGAGAGTGAGGAGTGGGGAGGAGGAGGAAGAAGAAAAAGACCCGACTGGTTTGCTTTTGGATAGGTGAAAAGTGGGTGTTTAATTCCCGTGTATAGGTGGAATCATGTGTATGAGAGATTCTCAATTTTAAATGCATTTCTATCAGCATTATTGGTTCTGCATGAGTTTGGCTTTTTACTTCAAATTATGGGGCAGGGACAAAACTACAGGGGGTGCAGAGGTCGCAATTGCGACTGGGCTTAAAAAAAAAAAAAAAAATTAAATGAAAAATGTTGACCTGCCACTGCCTGCACTGATATCATGTGAGTGTGACATGATGCTTCACTAGTGTTTCTGACTACAGGGGTTAGTCTTTGGTGTTTATCTGTATGTGACTGTGTGTGTATTTATGCATGTATGTGTGTGTGTATGTTTGTGGAACCAGCAAATTACAGACCTTGTTACTACAGCATGGGGGGAGGGGGTAAACAGTGTCACTATACAGTACCACTATATACACTATGGGGGGGGCTGGACCATGTCACAGACTACTGTGGTCAATTTATAAAGTACTGGTGTGGGTAGGGTCAGGCCAGCTCTCTCACCGACAGATTACAGACTGTGTCACTAGCTCACTATATACAGTACTGGTGGGTTAAACAGTGTCACTATATACAGTAATAGGGGGTCAGACCATCTCACAGACTGTGGGCACAGGGTACCTCCTTTTGCAGACATGTAATCTGATTCACATTTTGTTTCTGTGTTAAATGTTATATGATATGTTATAGATATGTATCAAATTCACTTTTTTCACCGGCAGAAGTCTATCTTCTATCTTCTTCCATCCGGAGCGGAGCAGGTCCATCTTGAAGACATCCTACGTGGAGCATCCTCTTCCATCCGACGGCGACTGAAAAATGAAGGTTCCTTTAAATGACGTCATCCAAGATGGCGTCCCTTCAATTCCGATTGGCTGATGAATTCTATCAGCCAATCGGACTTAAGGTAGGAAAAATCCTATTGGCTGATCCAATCAGCCAATAGGATTGACCTTGCATTCTATTGGCTGTTCCAATCAGCCAATAGAATGCAAGCTCAATCCTATTGGCTGATTGCATCAGCCAATCGGAATTGAAGGGACGCCATCTTGGATGACGTCATTTAAAGGAACCTTCATTCTTCAGTCGCCGTCGGATGGAAGAGGATGCTCCGCGTCGGATGTCTTCAAGATGGACCTGCTCCGCTCCGGATGGAAGAAGATAGCCGCCTGGATGAAGACTTCTGCCGGTCTGGATGTCCTCTTCTGGCCGGATCGGATGAAGACTTCTGCCCCTCTGGAGGTCCACTTGTGCCCGGCTGGGTAAAGACGGCTCAAGGTAGGGAGATCTTCAAGGGGGTAATGTTAGGTTTTTTTTAAGGGGGGATTGGGTGGGTTTTAGAGTAGGGTTGGGTGTGTGGGTGGTGGGTTTTAATGTTGGGGGGGTTGTATTTCTTTTTTTACAGGTAAAAGAGCTGATTACTTTGGGGCAATGCCTCGCAAAAAGCCCTTTTAAGGGCTATTTGTAATTTAGTATAGGGAAGGGAATTTTATTATTTTGGGGTGCTTTTTTATTTTATTAGGGGGCTTAGATTAGGTGTAATTAGTTTAAACTTCTTGTCATTTTTTTTATTTTCTGAAATTTAGTGTTGGTTTTTTTGTACTTTAGTGTATTTTATTTATTTGTATTTAATTTTAGGTAATTGTAGTTAATTAATTTAATTTATTTTATGATAGTGTAGTGTTAGGTGTAATTGTAACTTAGGTTAGGATTTATTTTACAGGTAAATTTGTATTTATTTTAACTAGGTAGCTATTAAATAGTTAATAACAATTTAATAACTATTGTACCTAGTTAAAATAAATACAAAGTTGCCTGTAAAATAAAAATAAATCCTAAAATAGCTACAATGTAATTATTAATTATATTGTAGCTATCTTAGGGTTTATTTTATAGGTAAGTATTTCGTTTTAAATAGGAATAATTGAGTTAATAATAGTAATTTTATTTAGATTTATTTAAATAATATTTGTTAGGGGGGTGTTAGGGTTAGACTTAGGTTTAGGGGTTAATAACTCTATTATAGTGGCAGCGGCAGATTAGGGGTTAATACATTTAATAGGCTATGTGGGCTATGGCGGTTTAGGGGTTAATACTTGAATAGGTTTATTGCGTTGTGGGGGGTTGTCGGTCTAGGGGTTAATACATTTAACATTAGTAATGAGAGGGGGGGATTGCGGATATAGGGGTTTTACGTGTCAGGGCTTATTTTTTATGAGGCGTGTTAGACTTTTATGGGAGATTTGTTATTTTCTTTACTTTTCTTAGGCGCTGGCAATTTCTAAAGTGCCGTAAGTCACTAGCGACTCCAGAAATTTGTAGTTACGCTCATTTCTGGACATCACTAGTTTGTCCGACTTACGGCACTTTATAAACTGCCGGCGGGGGTTTATGTAATACCCCGATGTGCGAGGTGAAATTACGGGCGAAGCGGGTTCCCGCGCTTGCGCCGAAACCTGCACCCTATATGTGATCGCGCCCGTATTGTTAAATTGCATTTAAATTTGTAACTAAATAGTTCTCCAAAAATCATATTTTAAGTAAAAAGAAAAAAATGTATTGAAACTAAGCTAAAAAACAACAACATTTAATGCACATAGTAGAAATCGCATGAACACTTCACTGCACATGCAAAAATATACTGTGAAATTCATACTTTCTTTCATGTAATTGGCAAGAGTCCATGAGCTAGTGAGGTATGGGATATACAATCCTACCAGGAGGGGCAAAGTTTCCCAAACCTCAAAATGCCTATAAATACACCCCTCACCACACCCACAATTCAGTTTTTACAAACTTTCCTCCTATGGAGGTGGTGAAGACAGTTTGTGCTTGATTTTTATGATTTCTTCTATGATAAGCGTTCCTAAGCATTCTGAAGCCCAATTCCTCTCAGAGTACAGTGTTTGTCAGAGGGATGTGAAGAGAGTATCGGCTACTGATTGTATGGTTTCCCTCACGGGAAATCTTTTCAAGGGTTCTCTGTTATCGGTCGTAGGGATTCACCTCCTACCTCCCTTTTCAGATTGACGATATACTCTTATATACCATTACCTCTGCTGATAGTTTTCAGTACTGGTTTGGCTATCTGCTATATGTGGATGGGTGTCTTTTGGTAAGTATGTATCTTTATTTAAGACACTTTCAGCTATGGTTTGGCGCTTTATGTATTAATATAACGTTTTAAATATATGTATTTTACTTATATTTGCCATGAGCCAATTTCAGTATAGGAATAATGTTTGGGAAGTTTATTTTAACTTTTTTCTTACCTGGGGTTGTCTTTTTCAATTTGACTTTCATTTTTTCACGGGAAAATCTAGGCTTGCAAAGGCGCAAAATGCTGGTTTTTATTGCGTAATTTTTGGCGCAAAATTCTTTGGCGTGAAGTTGCGCCGTAGATGGCGCAAATTTCGTCATTTCCTGTCTTTGTTGACCCTAGTTATTTTGGCACAAAATCGCGTTTGTTATGACGCGAGTTGTGTCATTTCCTGGTGTTAGTTTTGCGCCAAAAAAATTTAACTTCTTTTTGCGTAATGCGTCATTCTTGGCACCAAATTTTTGTTATTTTACCCCTCTCCCTCTATTGCTCGCTGTTTTTATGAACTTTGAAAGCTATTATGTCTGCTTTTGTTTTTCTCTACTGAAACTGTTACATTGTGGAAATTGAATATTTTGCCTAATGTTATTTTTCTTTTTCTGTTACATTTTGCGAGCTGTCTCATTCTGATCCTGACTCTGATGTTACTGTAGAAACTATGATGCCCTGGAACACAATTCTACAAAGCTAAGTGTGTTCTTTTCATTTTTTAAGCTGTTGTTATTTCTCAATTATGTGACATTTATTTATCTTGTTTTATGCTAGCAATGTTTCAACATGTACAATAACATTTACTGTTTTTTACATATTTAGTTCATGTACTTGATTTCATCTGCAAACATCACATATTGTTGCTTATCTCATAAAAGGTTATGACTGCTATTATGCCTTTAAGTAAACTTACCAGGTCTTTTCAAAATTGTTAAGATTTAATTAATTTTGTTCTGACCGACAGCATATTTAAGTTTATTCTACCGATGGTTTCGTTGGCTCAAAGGATCCTGTATCAGACAGTTTGTTAAAATTCTCCTTATTTTTCATATGAACATTATTTGTTCTTTGTTAAGGAGATTTTTCTATTTATAACGTTTAGGAGTCTATTGCTCCTATTAACTATCAGCTAGATTACGAGTTTGGAGTTATGATTGAAAAAGCAGCGTTATGGCCCATGACGCTGCTTTTTCCCTAACGCTGCTATTACAAGTCTTGTAGGTATAGGTGTACCGCACACCTTTTAGCCTGTCACGCAACGTCAGTACCTCACTTTTAAAAAAGCATTTTTTCAATGGGACTCTCATAGCACCGGCATTACGAGTTGGCCTGGGAGGCCAAAAAGTGAGCGGTACACTCTATACTGACAAGATCCGTACCGCCATATAAAGTCAGTAGTTATGAGTTTTACGTTACAAATCTGTAGCATAAAACTCATAAATAAAGTGTTACAAAGTACACTAACACCCATAAATTACCTATTGACCCCTAAACCGAGGCCCTCCCGCATCGCAAACACTATAATATACTTATTAACCCCTAATCTGCTGCTCTGGACATCGCTGCCTCTATTAAAATGTATTAACCCCTATTCCGCAGCTCCCCAACATCGTCGCCACTATAATAAACCTATTAACCTCTAAACCACAAGCCCCCCACAATGAAATATACTTAAATAAACTATTAACCCCTAAACCAAACCCCCCACAATGAAATATACTAAAATAAACTATTAACCCCTAAACCTAACGACCCTCTAACTTTATATTAAAATTGCAATTTCCCTATCTTAAATTAACTTAAAACTTACCTGTCAAATTAAATAAATTAATTTTAAACTAACAATTAAACGAAGATAAATATTAAACTACAATTAAACTAACTACCAATTAAATTAAACTAAAATACACATTAAAAAAATCCTAACAGTACTCTAAAAATAAAAAAGTATCTAATTACAAAAAATTTTTTACATAACTAAATTACAAAAAAAACACATTAAATTACGAAAAATAAGAAACAAAATATCAAAAATAAAAAAGAATTACACCAAATCTAATAGCCCTATCAAAATAAAAAAGCCCCCCCAAAATAAAAAAAAACCTAGCCTACAATAAACTACCAATGGCCCTTAAAAAGACCCAACAGTAAAACCCACTACCCCACAACCAACCCCCCAAATAAAATAACTATCTAAAAAAAACTAAGATCCCCATCGCCCTGAAAAGGGCATTTAGCTATTTTTTTTTTTGCATGCCCAGGCCCTAATATAAAAATAAAACCCACCCAAAAAAACCTTAAATAAACCTAACACTAACCCCCGACAATCCACTTAGAGTTATTGAAGTCCCACTTGAAGGTTCCATCCAGCCGGCAAGAAGTCTTCATCCAGGCGGCAAAAAGTTTTCATCCAGACGGCATCTTATATCTTCATCCAGACGGCATCTTATATCTTCATCCATCCGGCGCGGAGCGGGTCCATCCTGAAGATATTTGGTGCGGAGCATCCTCTTCATGCTGTCAACTGGAACTTCAATGCAAGTGACGTCATCCAAGATGGCGTCCCTTGCATTCAGTCAATAGGATTTGAGCAGCTATTGGCTACTCTATTATCTCCACTATTTCTGGAGGTTTAGAGTTTTTTCTGCCCTACTACTATGTCCTGACTACAAACGCTTGTTCTAGATCTAAAGGTCATAGATTAATTTCCCGGCAGGGTTAATACAGCCCTTTAGCCTTTGAGGTCAATTTATTGTGTACCATTTATTTGGGTAATAATAACTACTGTTTTTATCAGCTGCTAATTTGGCTAACTTCGAGTGTAAGCACTGAAGAAGCGTTTTGTTTGTATCCTTCTGGGAGAAAAACGCTATATAATTACTAGTTCTTAGACTGCATGAAGGTTGCGTTCTCAAACCAGTCCTTCTGGTGGGGGACAGATTAAATTGTTTTTGGATGAACTCAGTCCAAATTCTATATTATTCTTAGGGTTTGAATAGATTTTTAGAATAATACCTTCTATGGGATGAGTCTTTCTTTCTTAGTACACTCTGGGAATGTTTTTTAGGAGTGATTATGCCAGTTCTTTTTGCAGGAACAGGATTTGGGTTTCTATTGAATTCTATTCTTTGTCCCTAAAGAAGAAATGTTTATTCAGTCCATTCTTGAATCTGAAGACTTTTATATTGTTTTGTTAGAGTCTCAACTTTTAAGCTGAGGATTGTAAGAACTATTATGCCTTTTTGTTATGGTCATTTCATGTCCACTCCATTTTCCAGGATGTTTATCCTCATATTTTATTTAATTCAGACCACTTGTGGATTCTGAAATTTTCTTTTTAAGCTTTACCAATTTGTCGCTTTTCCATTTGGCTTAGTGTCAGCTTTATGAATCTTTTCAAAGGTTCTTGGTGCTCAGCATGCTAATGCACTATGCAGGTTTGATTCCCTGCAAGGTCCATCCAGCCTTTCATCCTTTCGAGGTTACTAGGATTTCAAAAGACTTCTAGTCTATCTGCTGTTTTTCTGGTTCCAGAAAAGGTTAGGAAGCCTCTGCCATTTATTTGGCATCCTGATTAAAGCTTTTGTTTTTAACATTTTTTTCGAGGAGGGCAGGCTCCACCTCAGAAATTTACAGCTCATTCTACTAAGCTCAGTCACCTTTTCTTGGGCTTTTCAGAATGAAGCTTAGGTTGATCAAATTTGCAAATCAGTAATTTGGTCTTCTATGCATACTTTTATTGTTTTTTACCATCTGTTTAGGCATCTGTTTCAGTTTGATTCTACTGCTTTTGATTTGTTTTTTGGAGAAAAACTTAATTATTGTGTGAATTTAATTTCTCAGTGGAAATAACTGCTGTTATTTTATCCCTCCCTCTCTGGTGACTCTTCTGTGGACTTCCACATCTTGGGTATTTCTATCCCATGCGTCACTAGCTCATGGACTCTTGCCAATTATATGAAAGAAAACATAATTTATGTAAGAACTTACCTGATAAATTCATTTCTTTCATATTGGCAAGAGTCCATTAGGCTCAACCTTTTTATGGTGGTTATGATTTTTGTATAAAAGCACAATTATTTTTCCAGTTCCTCTTTTTGTATGCTTACTACTCCTTATTTTATCACCCCACTACTTGGCTATTCGTTAAACTGAATTGTGGGTGTGGTGAGGGGTGTATTTATAGGCATTTTGAGGCATTTATCAGGTAAGTTCTTACATAAATTATGTTTGTTATACAAAATTCAAAGTGTATTGTTTTCCAGATTGTAAACAGAGTTTCCCAGTTTCTGCTAATGGGCTGAACAGGAGCATTACATGGGCATATCTGAAAGTTCTCTACAAGGTTTGGCATATTCTCCAAACATTTTCCCTTGCAGATCTCATAGTTTTATCTCTGTCTGAAAGGTGGTGAGATTGTAACAAAATAGAAAATACACTTGTTACACTACTATAAAATACATATGAAAACAGAGGTGGTTGTAATATACTATAGTTTTCAAAGTGTGCCCCCTGCTCCCTGTTAACTTTGCTCTTCCCAGAAAAGTTTCCCTCTCCAGCAAGTTCTATTAGTTTCTACAGGATTCATCTTGCATCGATGATCCCTTTTAGAGAACTTCCTGTAGCTCCTGCAAGTGTTTACGTGGTGTTTCACATCTGATCCAGTAAATATTAAATAATCTAGCACTGAAATTTGCTTTGCAACATGTAGCCAGTACTACTTTAGTAGCTTTCCACTTGGGTGAGATTTAAATGAGTCTATACTGTGTTCATTAGTTTGTGAGAGAGAATGTGTCCATATGAATGTGACAGTATGTGTCTGTTAGTTTGTGAGAGTAAATGTGTCCATATGAATGTGACAGTATGTGTCTGTATGTTTGTGAGAGTGAATGTGTCCATATGAATGTGACAGTATGTGTCCGTTAGTTTGTGAGAGTGAATGTGTCCATATGAATGTGACAGTATGTGTCTGTTAGTTTTTGAGAGTGAATGTGCCCACATGAATGTGACAGTATGTGTCCGTTAGTTTGTGAGAGTGAATGTGTCCATATGAATGTGACAGTATGTGTCTGTTAGTTTGTGAGAGTGAATATGTCCGTATGAATGTGACAGTATGTGTCTGTTAGTTTGTGAGGAGTGAATGAGTCTGTATGAATGTGACAGAATGTGTCCATTGGTTTGTGAGAGTGAATGTGTCCATAGGAATTTGACAGTATGTTTCCGTTAGTTTGTGAGAGTGAATGTATTTGTATAAATATGACAGTATGTGTCCGTTAGTTTGTGAGAGTGAATGTGTCCGTATGAATGTAATAGTTTGTGTTTGTTAGTTTGTAAGTGAATGTGTCCATATGAATGTGACAGTATGTGTCCGTTAGTTTGTGAGAGTGAATGTGTCCATATGAATGTAACAGTTTGTGTTTGTTAGTTTGTAAGAGTGAATGTGTCCATATAAATATGACAGTATGTGTCCGTTAGTTTGTGAGAGTGAATGTGTTTGTATAAATATGACAGTATGTGTCTGTTAGTTTGTGAGAGTGAATGTGTCCATATGAATGTAACAGTTTGTGTTTGTTAGTTTGTAAGAGTGAATGTGTCCATATGAATGTGACAGTATGTGTCTGTTAGTTTGTGAAGGTGAATGTGTCCGTATGAGTGTGACAGTATGTGCCTGTTAGTTTGTGAGAGTGAATGTGCCCATATGAATGTGACAGTATGTGTCTGTTAGTTTGTGAGGGTGAATGTGTCCGTATGAGTGTGACAGTATGTGCCTGTTAGTTTGTGAGAGTGAATGTGCCCATATGAATGTGACAGTATGTGTCTGTTAGTTTGTGAGAGTGAATGTGTCCGTATGAATGTAACAGTTTGTGTTTGTTAGTTTGTAAGTGAAGGTGTCCATATGAATGTGACAGTATGTGTCCGTTAGTTTGTGAGAGTGAATGTGTCCGTATGAATGTAACAGTTTGTGTTTGTTAGTTTGTAAAAGACAATTTGCAAGTGTTGTGTGTGTACCTGTGTGCAAGTGTTGTGTGTGTGTATCTGTGTGCAAGTGTATTTGTGTGTGTGTGTATCTGTGTGCAAGTGTATTTGTGTGTGTGTATCTGTGTGCAAGTGTTGTGTGTGTATCTGTGTGCAAGTGTGTGTGTGTGTGTACCTGTGTGCAAGTGTTGTGTATGTGTGTGTATTTGTGTGAAAGTGAATTTGTGTGTGTTTGTATTTCCGCTTGTATCTGTGTGTGCTTTGTGTGTATGTTACTGTATATATTTGTGTGTGTGTATATATGTGTATTTGTATATCTTTGTGTGTGTATGCATCTTGTATGTGTATCTCTGGTAGTGTGTATTTTTACTAAAGTGTGTGTTTGTATTTGAATTTAAATGTTTATATATGTGTGTATCAATATTAATGTCTGTATGCTTGAATATTTATGTGTAAATCAGTGTGTGTATTTTAAAAAGTGTTTGTATGTGTGAAGTTGTATTTTAATGTGTGTATGAATGTGTGTGTTTGTGTGTATTTCTGTTGAGAGCGTATATGGTTGTGTTTTTTTGTATTTGTGTGTGTGTATTAAAATTTGTGCTTGTGTGGGAAGTTGTATTTTAAAGTGTGTATTTGTGTGTATCTGAGTAACTATTTGTGTGTGTGAATATATGTGTATTTGTATTTGTGTGTGAGTATATATGTATGAGAGTGAAAAGGTATATAATTGTGTGTATGTGTGTATAAATATATATTTGTATGAATGTATGTGTACGTGGTTGTGTGTGTGTGTAGAAGTATATATGTATGTGTGAGCATGTGTATGTGTGTGCATACCAGAAATTTTGGGGCCTCTCTATGATCACAGGAAATACGCCCATGTGCTAGTACACACTGGTCTGCAAATGTGTCATGTGCCTCGTTATCCAGGCTAATAAGAGGGTTAAATCACTGAAGTAAAACACAACAGTGATTTACGATTTGCTTTGCTAGTACACACACAGTTAATCAAGGTGGTTAATTACTCGCTTCAAAGTTAATTTGCAGCATTGATTTAACCCCTACGTTGCTCATATTAGTTTGCGGTGGTATCTTAACCCTTGCACATCAAGAACACCTATTAAAAGGGATTAAATTAATGCTTCTACCCACAAAGAAGTCATGTAAACCCTTGATTACACCAGCCACCACAGGTGTACATATACATGCTGTCACATATATCTAAATGTATGGATACATTTATTAGGCAGTGCAGTATTGGCAGTCTGTGTGTGTATATATACAGTATGTGTGTGTGTGTGTATATATATATATATATATATATATATATATATATATATATATATATATATATATATATATATATATTGTATTGCTTACTAGTTAGTTACCTTTGAGAGGGGGCCAAAAACATTTTTTTGCACCAGGGCCCTCTCTTGAGTAGGTCCGCTATTGGGCAGGTGTACAGTACACCTGGGACCAGCAGATTTGTACTTTTACACACACGTGACACCTCACATGATGCCCTCAGTGAGCTGCAGCCATAGGCCGGGCGGGACATTGCAGTCATGTGTTGTGTCAAGTGCAGAAGCTGAAGCATCACCTGGCTGTTTGTGAGTGTGAATGGCTGAAGAGGCTAGCGGTGATGCCCATGTACAGGGACCTAATAAATATTTCCCATTTATATATGTACCATATTTAAATTTTATGAGTAACATTGGTTGTTTATGTAATTTTTCTAAATTATTAATTGCTTAATTACTTCATTTATTAGACTATATATATATATATATATATATATATATATATTATAAAGTTTGCAATATATTTTCATTCCTGTTAGAAATGGAAGTGCAAAACACTGTTATATTCCACACAGCCATTGGCTGCACACTCTAGTGACCTATTTATAACTTTCCCCAATTGGCCACAGCAGAGAAGGTAACCTAAGTTACAACATGGCAGCTCCCATTGTTTTATAGACACTAAAACTTTACACTTATTTTGTCAATATTTAAACAGCTAATAAAACGTAAAAAAAATACATCTACTTGTTATTCTCAGACTAATCTTTTCTTTAAATGCATATTTTTATCTAGCATTTGTTTAGTGTTTAATGTCCCTTTAAGTAAACTGCAACTTTCCAAGGCTGCAAATGGTACTGTATTATCTATGACATAAAAATAAGAATTGTTATGTATTAGTAAATGAGTAATATCAGTGAGTGTTCAGAATTTATTTTAAACATTTATAAATGTTCATCCATGAAATTTAATGTTAAATAACCAGCCATTATTGTAAGGCTGTTCTTCTTACTCTTGGCTATTTAGTGTGACTGTGACTTCATCCAAAATTAAAAACAAAATAAAAAAAACCCAATTTTTTAAAGCTGTCAAATGTTTGGTTTGGTGCCCTGCCAAAAGCAAAAGGGGACATTGTGGGGATTAAGAATGGTTGTGAAACAATTTTTTATCTGGAGCTAATGATCCTTTCATGAGGACAGAATAAAACCCAGTGAAAGTCAACCATTATCCTGGCTAACATGAAGACCTTTAAAGGGACAATAAACACTAAATAAATGCTAGATAAAATAATGCAAATAATGCATTCAAAGAAAAGATTAGTCTGAGAATAACATGTAGATGTATTTTTTTAAAGTTTCATTAGCTGTTTAAATATTGACAAAATAAATGTAAAGTTTTAGTATCTATAAAACAATGGGAGCTGCCATGTTGTAAATAACAGCAGAGAAGGTAACCTATTAGGGACAGTTATAAAATAGGTCACCAGAGTGAGCAGCCAATGGCTGTCTGGAATGTAACAGTGTTCTGCACTTCCATTTCTAACAGGAACTGAAAAGCTCACAATTACAGAATGGAATTACAGGAAAAGGGGTCAAAATAAATAATGAAAGTATATTGTAGTTTTTTTATGTATGTGTATATATATATATATATATATATATATATGTATATATATATATATATATATATATATATATATATATATATATATATATATATATATATATATATATATACACACACAATTTATCATTTTCTTTTACCATCCCAAAGTGTTTAATGTCCCTTTAAAAAAATGAAAGATAAAAAAAGCCTGAGTAAAATAATACATTTTCATGTGGGTGCAAAATACTGCAATAATCATTACTGTCACTTAACATTTTTGTTTTATTCTGTTGTTTCCTCATGAAATAATCTTTAGCTCCAGATATTTATTTCAATCACAACCATTCCCCAGAATCTCTTTTATTTTTTGCCCCTGTTTTATATACAGTTATACTTATTTAGGCAGTAGGTTTTGTTTTTTGCCTCTGTATTACAGTATATACAGTTATACTTAGGCAATAGGTTTTGTTTTTTGCCCCTGTATTACAGTATATACAGTTATACTTACTTAGGCCGTCGGTTTTGTTTTGGCTTTTATGTTTATTTATCTATACTTTAATGAAGTCTTTCATTAATGTGTTGTGGCATAGTGTAATGAAATGTTATTTCATTACATATGTTATTTTTATTTCTTGCATTGCAGTTTTAAACATGCTTCTGATGTAAAGTTTGGCATACATCTATACATTATATATACAGTATATATATATATATATATATATATATATATATGCATTATATATTATGCATTATATAGAGCCCAATGCTGTGTACCACTGAGTGCATGTATAAGTCTGTTACATACCTCCCAACATAAAAATCTGTGGCCTAATAAAATAGTGACATGGGCTTAACTTTCTAATTGACTACCACAAAAATCCTGTTTAAACCTTAGCAATTGCAACCCTAAATAGGTATAATCCCACAAGTATACCTGAATAAGAAAATAACAACGGTAAGGGTGCGCTAAAAAAAAACGCTAAGAGAGGTCAATATGCAATGGTATAATTTACAAATGATGATAATAAAAAGAGTTGAAAAAAAAGAAAACGTGTGTGGTGAACACTGGTGGTGCATTTAAAATGCTCAGAATTTTTTTTTTTTTAAATCAATAGTACTCTATCCCAAAAAATGCGATAAGATTCATGTAAAAAGGTATGGAAAGTTCATTCAATTGAAAAGTTAATAAAAAGTTAATTGATTTGTCCACGATATCAAAGGAAAGTACTAATGAAACCCTGATGTATTTATATTGGTGTGGAGGTATAGGGTTAAAAGGTATTGCAGTAAATGTGCCAACAATAAATGTTCGTATAAAAGTCACCACTCACCCGGGATACCAAACCAGTTTTCAGCTCAAACTCTCCAAGCTTTGCTTATCCACAGAAGAAACACGTCTCGACCCTCCGTTGAGCCCTTATTTCATGCAGGTTTAGCATCTTAGCGTTACCTTGTATTTCTCTCACTGAGTTCTGCATCACGTGGTGGGTTGTTCAACCAATCTGGGAGCTGGATTGTCGGGTACCAATGAGTGGGGATGTTTTACCTCGGTTCTTTGAGAAAACTCTCTTGATTCTTTGAAACAGACTTGCTGCTTTGATACAAGGTTGCAAGTGTAAGTAGATCCTGGTAATTTTCTAATTGTCTATGCCTCAGACATTTTAAAATAGTTTCCTGTAATAAGAAGTGTGTGTATGGTGGGGGGGTTGGAGTGGGCTGCTTTGCCTTAAATTGCCTGGGCCTATTTTTGGTCCCAGTCCGGCCCTGCCAAAAAGGTGTTAAAAAGACTCTTGAAAATGGATTCTGAGGGGCAAGAAACTTTTGTCCACGTCGTAAAAATAGGGTTTTAGTGAAGATCTGAAAACAGAATTGCGTATGCGGGTAAGAGATTAAAATGTATTATTGTAATCACGTCGAATCATAGTGTCCTTTTAAGCCAAAAAAACAGAATTTATGCTTACCTGATAAATTTCTTTCTCTTGTGATATATCGAGTCCACGGATTCATCCATACTTGTGGGATATTCTCCTTCCCTACAGGAAGTGGCAAAGAGAGCACCCACAGCGGAGCTGTCTATATAGCTCCTCCCTTAGCTCCGCCCCCCAGTAATTCGACCAAAGGCTAGGAAGAAAAAGGAGAAACTATAGTGTGCAGTGGTGACTGAAGTTTTTTTAAATAAAAATATACTACCTGTCTTAAACAGAGAGGGCGGGCCATGGACTCGATACATCACAAGAGAAAGAAATTTATCAGGTAAGCATAAATTCTGTTTTCTCTTGTAAGATGTATCGAGTCTACGGATTCATCCATACTTGTGGGATACCAATACCAAAGCTTTAGGACACGGATGAAGGGAGGGACAAGACAGGTAACCTAAACGGAAGGCACCACTGCTTGTAAAACCTTTCTCCCAAAAATAGCCTCCGAAGAAGCAAAAGTATTGAATTTGTAAAATTTGGAAAAAGTATGAAGCGAAGACCAAGTCGTCACCTTACAAATCAGTTCAACAGAAGCCTCATTTTTAAAAGCCCATGTGGAAGCCACTGCTCTAGTAGAATGAGCAGTAATTCTGGCCAGCAGCCTCATAAGCCAAACGGATGATGCTTTTCAGCCAAAAGGAAAGAGAGGTAGCCGTAGCCTTTTGACCTCTCCGTTTACCAGAATAAACAACAAACAATGAAGATGTTTGACGGAAATCTTTAGTTGCTTGTAAGTAGAACTTTAAAGCACAAACCACATCAAGATTGTGCAACAGACGTTCCTTCTTTGATGAAGGATTAGGACACAGAGAAGAAACAACAATCTCCTGATTGATATTCCTATTAGAAACAACCTTAGGAAGAAACCCAGGTTTGGTACGCAAAACCACCTTATCTGCATGGAAAACAAGGTAAGGTGAGTCACACTGCAAAGCAGTTAGCTCAGAAACTCCTCGAGCCGAAGAGATAGCTACTAAAAACAAAACTTTCCAAGATAAAAGCTTAATATCTATGGAATGCATAGGTTCAAACGGAACCCCTTGAAGAACTTTAAGAACCAAGTTTAGGCTCCATGGTGGAGCAACAGGTTTAAATACAGGCTTGATCCTGACCAAGGCCTGACTAAATGCTTGAACGTCTGGGACATCTGCCAGACGTTTGTGTAAAAGAATAGACAAAGCAGATATTTGTCCCTTTAAGGAACTAGCTGATAATCCCTTCTCCAATCCTTACTGGAGAAAGGACAAAATTCTAGGAATCCTAATCTTACTCCATGAGTAACCCTTGGATTCACACCAACAAAGATATTTGCGCCAAATCTTATGATAGATTTTCCTGGTGACAGGCTTTCTAGCCTGAATCAGGGTATCAATGACCGACTCAGAGAAACCACGCTTTGATAGAATCAGGCGTTCAATCTCCAAGCAGTCAGACGCAGACAAATTAGATTTGGATGCTTGAATGGACCTTGGATTAGAAGGTCCTGCCTCATTGGCAGAGTCCACGGTGGAACAGATGACATGTCCACCAAGTCTGCATACCAAGTCCTGCGTGGCCACGCAGGCGCTATCAGAATCACCAAAGCTCTCTCCTGCTTGATTCTGGCAACCAGACGTAGGAGGAGAGGAAACGGTGGAAATACATAAGCAAGGTTGAAGGACCAGGGCACTGCTAGAGCATCTATCAGTACCGCCTGGGGATCCCGGGACCTGGACTCGTAACAAGGAAGTTTGGCGTTCTGTCGGGACGCCATTAGATCCAAATCTGGTGTGCCCCATAGCTGAGTCAGCTGGGCAAAAACCTCCGGATGGAGCTCTCACTCCCCCGGATGAAAAGTCTGACGACTTAGGAAATCCACCTCCCAGTTCTCTACCCCTGGGATATGGATTGCTGAGAGATGGCAAGAGTGATCCTCCGCCCATCTGATTATTTTGGTTACCTCCATCATCGCTAGAGAACTCCGTGTTCCTCCTTGATGATTGATATAGGCTACAGTCGTGTTGTCCGACTGAAATCTGATGAATTTGGCCGTAGCTAGTTGAGGCCACGCCTGAAGCGCATTATATATCGCTCTCAGTTCTAGAATGTTTATCGGGAGGAGAGTTTCCTCCCGAGACCATAAGCCCTGTGCTTTCAGGGATTTCCAGACTGCACCCCAGCCTAGCAGGCTGGCATCTGTCGTTACTATGAGCCACTCTGGCCTGCGGAAACACATTCCCTGAGACAGGTGGTCCTGAGACAACCACCAGAGAAGAGAATCTCTGGTCTCTTGTTCCAGATGCAGTTGAGGAGATAAATCTGCAGAATCCCCATTCCACTGTTTGAGCATGCATAGTTGCAGTGGTCTGAGGTGTAGGCTGGCATAAGGAATGATGTCCATTGCTGCTACCATGAGTCCGATTACCTCTATACACTGAGCCACTGATGGCCGAGGAATGGAATGAAGAGCTCGGCAAGTGGATAAAAGTTTTGATTTTCTGACCTCCGTCAGAAATATTTTCATTTCTACCGAGTCTATCAGAGTCCCTAGGAAGGAAACTCTTGTGAGAGGGACGAGAGAACTCTTTTTTATGTTCACCTTCCACCCGTGAGATCTCAGAAAAGCCAACACGATGTCCGTGTGAGACTTGGCTAGCTGGAAAGACTACGCCTGAATTAAGATGTCGTCTAGATAAGGCGCCACTGCAATACCCTGCGGTCTTAGAACCGCCAAAAGGGACCCTAGCACCTTTGTGAAAATTCTGGGAGCTGTGGCCAACCCAAAAGGAAGGGCCACAAACTGGTAATGCCTGTCCAGAAATGCGAATCTGAGGAATTGATGATGATCTTTGTGAATAGGGATGTGTAGATACGCATACCTTAAATCCACGGTAGTCATATATTGACCCTCCTGGATCAGAGGAAGAATAGTCCGAATAGTCTCCATCTTGAAAGATGGTACTCTGAGGAATTTGTTTAGAATTTCGAGATCCAAGATCGGTCTGAAAGTTCCCTCTTTTCTGGGAACCACAAACAGGTTGGAGTAAAAACCTAGCCCTTGAGACCTTGTTCCGCTCTTGGAACTGGGCGGATCACTCCCATGGTATGTAAGTCTTCTATACAGCATAAGAACGCCTCTCTCTTTGTCTGGTTTACAGACAATTGAGAAATGTGAAATCTCCCCCTTGGGGGGAGTCTTTGAAGTCCAGAAGATATCCTTGGGAAACAATTTCTAAAGCCCAGGAATCGTGAACATCTCTTGCCCACGCCTGAGCGAAGAGAGAGAGTCTGCCCCCTATTAGATCCGGTCCCGGATCGGGGGCTACCCCTTCATGCTGTCTTAGAGGCAGCTGCAGGCTTCTTGGCCTGTTTACCTTTGTTCCAAGCCTGGTTAGGTCTCCAGACTGACTTGGATTGGCCAGAATTCCCCTCTTGCTTTGCTGCAGGGGAAGCTGAAGCGGGACCACCCTTGAAGTTCCGAAAGGAACGAAAATAATTTTCTTTGGTCCTCATCTTATTTGTTTTATCCTGAGGGAGGGCATGGCCTTTCCCTCCAGTGATGTCTGAAATAATCTCTTTCAGTGCAGGCCCGAATAGGGTCTTTCCTTTGAAAGGGATGTTCAACAGTTTAGATTTTGATGACACATCAGCAGACCAGGACTTAAGCCATAGCGCCCTGCGTGCTAAAATGGCAAAACCTGAATTCTTTGCCGCTAATTTAGCCATTTGGAAAGCGGCATCTGTAATGAAAGAATTAGCCAACTTAAGGGCCTTAATTCTATCCATAAAATCCTCTAATGGAGTCTCCACCTGGAGAGCCTCTTCTAGAGCCTCAAACCAGAAAGCAGCTGCAGTAGTTACAGGAACAATGCATGCAATAGGTTGGAGAAGAAAACCTTGATGAACAAAAATTTTCTTTAGGAGACCCTCTAATTTTTTATCCATAGGATCTTTGAAAGCACAACTGTCTTCGATAGGTATAGTTGTACGCTTAGCAAGAGTAGGAATAGCTCCCTCCACCTTAGGAACTGTCTGCCACGAGTCCTGTATAGTGTCAGATATGGGAAACATTTTCTTAAAAACAGGAGGGGAAGCAAACGGAATACCTGGTCTATCCCACTCCTTAGTAACAATAGTCACAATCCTCTTAGAGACTGGAAAACCATCAGTGTAAACAGGAACCTCTAAGTATCTGTCCATTTTACACAATTTCTCTGGGACCCCTATAGGGTCACAATCATCTAAAGTAGCTAATACCTCCTTGAGCAATAAGCGGAGGTGTTCAAGCTTAAATTTAAAGGCCGTCATATCAGAATCTGTCTGAGGGAGCGTCTTTCCAGAATCAGAAATCTCTCCCTCAGATAACAAATCCCTTACCCTTACTTCAGAACATTGTGAGGGTATATCGGATACGGCTACTAAAGCATCAGACGGCTCAGCATTTGTTCTTAACCCAGAGCTGTCACGCTTTCCTTGTAAACCAGGCAGTTTAGAGAAAAACTCTGTGAGGGTTTTATTCATAACTGTGGCCATGTCTTGTAAAGTAAATGAATACGACGCATTAGAGGTACTTGGAGTCACTTGTGCGGGCGTTACTGGTTGTGACACTTGGGGAGAGCTAGATGCTAAACCCTCATTTTCTTCTGTCTGAGAATCATCTATTGCAATATTTTTAAGTGTTAAAATATGCTATTTATAATTTATAGACATATAAGTGCAAGTGGGACACATTCTAAGAGGGGGTTGCACAATGGCTTTCAAACACATTGAACAAGGATTTTCCTTGGTGTCAGACATGTTAAACAGGCTAGTAATGTAACAAGCAAGCTTGGAAAACACTTTAATCAAAGCAAATAACACTTTAAACAAAAACGGTACTGTGCCTTTAAGAGAAAAAAAGCTGCACAAACTCTGCAAAACAGTGTAAAAAAAGCAGTAAACAAAACGAAATTTTTACGGTAGCATCATAAAGCATTAGTAACTTTGCACAACTATGCAAATAAACAATTAACCCCTTAATGTAAAAACCGGATTGAAAAAACTTCAAAACCGGTAAAATAACGTTCAGCACCTTGCCACAGCTCTGCCCTTTAGGAACGATTTGTGGGGAAAAAACCTCTATACAGCCCTCAAACACAGTAGGAACCTCTGGAAAAGTAGCTGGATGCTTCTGAGGTAAAGAAACTGCGCAACTGAGGCGCGAAAATAGGCCCCTCCCACCTCACTCAATGTTATGGGGCCTAAAAGAAACACCACAGAGTGTTTTTTAAACTAGCCATGTGGGTTAATAACCCTTAAACAAGCCACAAAGACCCCTTAAAGTCCCTCAAAAAACGTTATATGATGCAATAAACCCAAAAGTTTTTTTCCTATCAGTGTCATGTCACCAGTAACTAATGAGCCCTTTATGCAAGCTTGGATTCCTCTTTTACTGAATACAGCTTACCCTTCCCTCATGGGAATATTGCCAGCCTTTTCTAGAAATAACACAGTCTGTCTAGAAAAAAATAGACTGAACATACCTCAATGCAGTTTAGACTGCAAACCGTTCCCCCAACTGAAGTTTTCCTGTACTCTTCAGCCCTTGTGAGAACAGCAGTGGATCTTAGTTACAAAGTGCTAAGATCATCCTCCTTGCAGAAGTCTCTTTTCTGCCAGAGAGTAAATAGTACACACCGTTACCATTTAAAATAACAAACTTTTGCTTGAGAAAATAAAAACGAACATTTTTGTCACCACACTCACTTTACCCTTCTTAGCAGTTAAGCAGGCAAAGAGAATGACTGGGGGGCGGAGCTAAGGGAGGAGCTATATAGACAGCTCTGCTGTGGGTGCTCTCTTTGCCACTTCCTGTAGGGAAGGAGAATATCCCACAAGTATGGATGAATCCGTGGACTCGATACATCTTACAAGAGAAAACTACTGAAAAGGCTTCAGTCGATTGTGATCAATTAATAATAATTTAGTGAGCATCACATTAGAAGCATTTTTAAGATATCTCATTTATCACCAATGGAAAAAAAAACTTGATTATTGCAGCCCAGAAATACCAATTAGAAAACAAATCTAAGCAGGCTATAGTGCAAGTTATTTAAAAAAAATATATATTTTTTTATTATCAAAGACATATAACACTTTTTTTCACAGTGCTAATTATGTAACAACATTATCATGCCGCAAAAATGCACCATGAAATTTTTTTTTAATTTTTTTTTATTATCAAAGACATAACACTTTTTTCACAGTGCTAATTATGTAACAACATTATCATGCCACAAAAATGCACCATGATATTAGATTATTTTCTTTATTTATACTTCTACATAAATGAAACACTGGAGGTATAATTAAAATGGTACACCTATTATTTTCTCATCAAATAAACATAGACCCGATAAAGCACTCTGTATTTAAAAAAGCACAAATGTAGTAATCAGTAGTTGAAAGCATATTTTTATCTTTAAAATCCTAAACAATTTATAAATATTTAATCTTTATGCAGCTCCAGCAATATAATTATTTTTAGAAGTTATCAGGCGCTAATTTGCCTTATAGCACAAGGAAAAAAATATATATATAGTTAAAATAATGAGCCAAATATATACATTATTTTTTAATACAGCATAGTAAGGATTTGGTAAGTCCATGCTTAATTGAAACAAATTCTTATAATAGCTAAATTAACTTTCTAAATGGTTGAGTGTCTGAAGAGAAAGCTCAAATTCAATTAAAGGGACAGTCTACATGAAAATGTTCAAAGATAGATAATCCGTTTATTACTCATTCCGCAGTTTTGCATAACGAACATGGTTATATTAATATACTTTTTTACCTCTGTGATTACCTTCTATCTAAGCCTCTGCAGACTACCCCCTTAGCTCAGTGCTTTTGACAGACATGCATTTTAGCCAATCAGTGCTGGCAACTAAATAACTCCACGGGAGTAAGCACAATGTTGTCAAATATGAAACACATGAACTAGCACTATCTAACTGTGAAAAACTGTCAAAATGCACAGATATAAGAGGTGTTTTTCAACAGTTTCGAAATCAGTTTGAGCCTACCTAGGTTTAGCTTTCAAAAAAGAATACCAAAAGACCAGAGCAAATTTGAAGATAAAAGTAAATTGTAAAGTTGTTTAAAATGGCATGCCCTATCTGAATCATGAACATTTCATTTTGACTAGACTGTTCCCTTTAAAGGGCCAGTCTACTCTAGCATGTTTATTGTTTTAAAAGATAGATAATCCCTTTATTACCCATTCCCCAGTTTTGCATAACCAACACTGTTAAATTAATACTTTTTTTACCTATGTGAATACCTTGGAGCATATCTATCAAGCTCCGGACAGAGCTTGAGGCCCCGTGTTTCTGGCGAGCCTGCAGGCTCGCCAGAAACACCAGTTATGAAGCAGCGGTCTAAAGACCGCTGCTCCATAACCTGTCCACCTGCTCTGAACAGGCGGACAGACCGCCGCAATTTAACCCGATCGAGTACGATCAGATTGATTGACACCTCCCTGCTGGTGGCCGATTGGCCGCGAGTCAGCAGGGGGCGGCGTTGCACCAGCAGCTCTTGTGAGCTGCTGGTGCAATGTTAAATGCGGAGAGCGTATTGCTCTCCGCATTTAGCGAGGTCTTGCGGACCTGATCCGCACTGTCGGATCAAGTCCGCAAGACTTTTGATAAATAGGGGCCCTTGTATCTAAGCCTCTGCAGACTGCCCCCTTATCTCAGTTCTTGTTTAGGTTTTATTTAATAATTTATTTATAATTTTTTATGCACTAAATAATAACAACACCTTAACATTTATTATTTTATGAAACTATGAATTAGTAGTTTTCATGCATTGAGAAAAACATAGTTTATTTGCTGTCCACAATGCTTCAAAAATAATAAAATAAATGCCAGAATATATTTTATATATTCAGTGTTACACAATGCATTATCCTTGCACAGGTCTAGAAAATGTAAATAGCAATTCTTATGAATATTGCATGCTTAAACAGTGTGTAAGTTCTGAACTGATTTAGCTTGGCAGTGAAATGTATATAAGGCTTTCTATATATAATAATAAAGTACACATGCTATTTTTCCTAAAATTGACATTCTAGCACAAAGTATGCCAGAGATTTATAGCAATAATAACAATTTGGCAACAACATACTACTTATATTAGCTTAAGGCCCCTCATTTAAAAAAGGTAATAATCCCATATTTCATAAAAAGGGTTTATTGTATTTATGTGTTTGTGTGAGAGCATAGGTGTGTGTGTGCTCAAGTGCATATATGTCAGTGTTTACATATGTGTGAGCGTAGGCATTGATGTGTATGTGCACATAGTTGTGTTTTTGTGTGTCTGTGTGTGTCTGTGTATGTGTGAGTGGTGTGTGTATGTTTGTGTGTGTGTTTGTATGTATGTGTGTTTGTGTGTCTGTGTGTGTCTGTGTATGTGTGAGTGGTGTGTGTGTGTGTGTATGTTTGTGTGTGTATGCATGTGTGTGTTTGTGTGTGTGTGTGTGTTTGTATGTATGTGTGTTTGTGTGTATGTGTGTGTGCTTATGTGTTTGTTTGTGTGTATGTGTGTGTGTTTGTGTGTGTCTGTGTATGTTTGAGTGGTGTGTGTGTGTGTGTGTGTGTATGTGTGTGTGTGTGTATGCATGTGTGTGTGTGTGTGTTTGTGTGTGTGTGTGTTTGTATGTATGTGTGTTTGTTTGTGTGTATGTGTGTGTGTGTTTGTGTGTTTTTATGTGTGTGTGTGTGTGGTGTGTGTGTGTGGTGTTAGCTGTGTTAAGGGGATGGGAGTAACTTACACAGATGGATCATTTAAAAAACAAGGACTCAGGTCTACATGTCTCATGTCCCTCTAAGTCACTGGTTTTCAAACCTGTCTTTAGGCCTCCCCAACAGGCCAGATTTTCAGGATTACCTTGGGTAAGAGCAGGTAAAATAACTATGTTTAGTAATCAGCTGATTATTTCACCTGTGCTCCAGTTCAGATATCCTCAAAATGTGGCCTTTTAAAGAGGTCTGAGGACCGGTTTGAAAACCAATGGTCTAAGTGGATTGTGAATCTAATATGGGCTGTGCAAAAAGCCTCCAAATACCCATGATCCATGAGACAATGCCTTTGCTTCTAGGCTCCTTCTCATTCTGTCATCATTACATCCAGTACCTTGCCATCATAACATTGTGTCACATACAGGGAGTGCAGAATTATTAGGCAAGTTGTATTTTTGAGGATTAATTTTATTATTGAACAACAACCATGTTCTCAATGAACCCAAAAAAACTCATTAATATCAAAGCTGAATAGTTTTGGAAGTAGTTTTTAGTTTGTTTTTAGTTATAGCTATTTTAGGGGGATATCTGTGTGTGCAGGTGACTATTACTGTGCATAATTATTAGGCAACTTAACAAAAAACAAATATATACCCATTTCAATTATTTATTTTTACCAGTGAAACCAATATAACATCTCAACATTCACAAATATACATTTCTGACATTCAAAAACAAAACAAAAACAAATCAGTGACCAATATAGCCACCTTTCTTTGCAAGGACACTCAAAAGCCTGCCATCCATGGATTCTGTCAGTGTTTTGATCTGTTCACCATCAACATTGCGTGCAGCAGCAACCACAGCCTCCCAGACACTGTTCAGAGAGGTGTACTGTTTTCCCTCCTTGTAAATCTCACATTTGATGATGGACCACAGGTTCTCAATGGGGTTCAGATCAGGTGAACAAGGAGGCCATGTCATTAGATTTTCTTCTTTTATACCCTTTCTTGCCAGCCACGCTGTGGAGTACTTGGACGCGTGTGATGGAGCATTGTCCTGCATGAAAATCATGTTTTTCTTGAAGGATGCAGACTTCTTCCTGTACCACTGCTTGAAGAAGGTGTCTTCCAGAAACTGGCAGTAGGACTGGGAGTTGAGCTTGACTCCATCCTCAACCCGAAAAGGCCCCACAAGCTCATCTTTGATGATACCAGCCCAAACCAGTACTCCACCTCCACCTTGCTGGCGTCTGAGTCGGACTGGAGCTCTCTGCCCTTTACCAATCCAGCCACGGGCCCATCAAGACTCACTCTCATTTCATCAGTCCATAAAACCTTAGAAAAATCAGTCTTGAGATATTTCTTGGCCCAGTCTTGACGTTTCAGCTTGTGTGTCTTGTTCAGTGGTGGTCGTCTTTCAGCCTTTCTTACCTTGGCCATTTTGAATGAAACGCTTGATTGTTCGATGATCACGCTTCAGAAGCTTTGCAATTTTAAGAGTGCTGCATCCCTCTGCAAGATATCTCACTATTTTTGACTTTTCTGAGCCTGTCAAGTCCTTCTTTTGACCCATTTTGCCAAAGGAAAGGAAGTTGCCTAATAATTATGCACACCTGATATAGGGTGTTGATGTCATTAGACCACACCCCTTCTCATTACAGAGATGCACATCACCTAATATGCTTAATTGGTAGTAGGCTTTCGAGCCTATACAGCTTGGAGTAAGACAACATGCATAAAGAGGATGATGTGGTCAAAATACTCATTTGCCTAATAATTCTGCACTCCCTGTATTGATATCATAACATTGGGTCACATATTGATATCATAACATTGGGTCACATATTGATATCATAACATTGGGTCACATATTGATATCATAACATTGGGTCACATTGGACTTGTTCAAACAGTGGTAATGTAAATAGTACAATTAATTTTGTTTTACACAAACACACATATGGATGAAGTGACCATAATTAGAATATATGTATTTTTTACCAAATATTGACCACACAGAAGAGAATCACTGCTCTCATTTTGAAAATCATTTGTGCCACACCTTATATAAAATTGGCTATATATATTAGTTAGTGCAAAGTATTTGAAATTTTCAATAAAAATTTTAAAAAAGGGAAATTTATTCTTACCTGATAAATTTGTTTCTTTTATGATACGGTGAGTCCACGGATTTCATCCTTACTTGTGGGATATCACCTCCTGGTCAGCAGGAGGAGGCAAAGAGCTCCACAGCAGAGCTGTATATATAGCTACTCCCTTCCCTCCCACTCCAGTCATTCGACCGAAGTTTGGAAGAGAAAGGAAAAGCCAAGGAGCAGAGGTGACTGAAGTTTAACAAAAATAAAGACCTGTCTCATAAAAACAGGGAGAACCGTGGACTCATCGTATCGTAAAAGAAACAAATTTATCAGGTAAGAATAAATTTCCCTTTTCTTTTACTTGTGGGATACAATACTTTTTCCTTACTTGTGGGATACAATACCAAAGCTATAGGACACGGATGAAACGGGAGGGACAAGACAGGGAACCTAAACGGAAGGCACCACTGCTCGAAGAACTTTCCTCCCAAAAACAGCCTCGGCTGAGGCAAAAGTATCAAATTTGTAAAATTTTGAAAAAGTGTGAAGAGAAAACCAAGTCGCAGCTTTGCAAATCTGTTCCACAGAAGCATCATGTTTAAACGCCCATGAGGAAGCCACAGCCCTAGTGGAATGAGCCGTAATACATTCAGGAGGTTGCTGTCCAGCAGTCTCATATGCAAAACAAATGATACTCTTCAGCCAAAAAGAAAGAGAGGTAGCCGTAGCTTTCTGACCCCTACGCTTCCAAGAAAAACAAACAAACAGGGAATAAGATTGACGAAACTCCTTAGTCACCTGTAAGTAAAACTTCAAGGCACGGACCACGTCCAAATTATGTAACCATCGCTCCTTCTGAGAAGAAGGGTTAGGACATAAGGAAGGAACAACAATTTCCTGATTAATATTTTTATTTGAAACAACCTTAGGAAGAAAACCAGGTTTGGTACGCAACACTACCTTATCTGCATGGAAAATAAGATAAGGAGAATCACATTGTAATGCCGAAAGCTAAGAAACTCTGCGAGCAGAAGAAATAGCAACCAAAAATAAAACTTTCCAAGATAACAACTTAATATCTATGGAATGCATAGGTTCAAACGGAACCCCTTGAAGAACATTAAGAACTAGATTCAAACTCCAAGGAGGAGCAATTGGTCTAAACACAGGCCTGATTCTAGTCAGAGCCTGACAAAAAGATTGAACATCTGGAACATCTGTCAGGCGCTTGTGAAGCAAAATAGACAAAGCAGAAATCTGTCCGTTTAAGGAACTTGCTGACAACCCTTTCTCCAATCCTTCTTGGAGAAAAGACAAAATCCTGGGAATCCTAACCCTACTCCATGAGTAGCCCTTGGATTCGCACCAATAAAGATATTTACGCCATATCTTATGGTAAACCTTTCTAGTAACAGGCTTACGTGCCTGAATCAAAGTATCAATGACCGAATCAGAGAGCCCTCGCTTAGATAAAATCAAGCGTTTAATCTCCAAGCAGGCAGCTGCAGAGAAATTAGATTTGGATGATGGAAAGGTCCCTGAGTGAGAAGGTCCTGCCTCAATGGAAGTTTCCATGTTGGCAGAGATGACATGTCCACCAGATCAGCATACCAAGTCCTGCGAGGCCACGCAGGAGAGATGAAAATCACAGAGGCCCTCTCCTGTTTGACTCAAGCAATCACCCGGGAAGGAGAGCAAATGGAGGGAACAAATAGGCTAGGTTGAACGACCAAGGCACTGCCAAGGCATCTATCAGTTCTGCTTGAGGATCCCTGGACCTGGATCCGTATCTCGGGAGCTTGGCATTCTGACGAGACGCCATAAGATCCAGCTCCGGCCTGCCCCATCTGAGAATCAGGCTGGCAAATACCTCCGGATGGAGTTTCCATTCCCCCGGATGAAACGTCTGCCTGCTCAAAAAATCCACCTCCCAATTGTCCACTCCTGGGATGTGGATTGCTGACAGATAACAAGAGTGAGTCTCCGCCCACTGAATTATCCTGGCTACTTCTGTCATCGCTAAGGAACTCCTTGTTCCTCCCTGATGATTGATGTAAGCTACAGTCGTGATGTTGTCCGACTGGAATCTGATGAATTTGGTCGAAGCCAACTGAGGCCAAGCCTGAAGCGCATTGAATATTGCTCTCAACTCCAGAATGTTGATGGGAAGTAGAGACTCCGACCGAGTCCATACACCTTGAGCTTTCAAGGAATTCCAGACTGCTCCCCATGCTATCAGACTGGCATCCGTTGTCACTATCTCCAATGAGGGTCTGCGGAAGCATGTCCCCTGGGACAGATGATCCAGCGACAACCACCACAGAAGAGAGTCCCTTGTCTCCTGATCTAGATCTATTTGAGGAGACAAATTTGCATAATCTCCATTCCACTGTCTGAGCATGCTCAGTTGTAGAGGTCTGAGATGAAAACGAGCAAACGGAATGATGTCCATTGCTGCCACCATCAATCCAATTACCTCCATGCACTGAACCACTGATGGCCGAGGATTGGACTGAAGGGATCGGCATGTATTCAGAATCTTTAACTTTCTGACTTCCGTCAAAAAGATCTTCATGGATAGAGAGTCGATTAGAGTTCCCAGGAATGGAACCCTTGTCTGTGGAATTAGTGAACTCTTCTCGAGATTCACATTCCACCTGTGAGTCCTTAGAAAGGACAGAACAATGTCGGTATGGGACTTTGCTAGCTGATAAGACGACGCCTGGATCAGAATATCGTCCAGATAAGGCGCCACAGCAATGCCCTGCAGTCTTAGAACTGCCAGCAGAGACCCCAGAACCTTTGTGAAAATTCTGGGTGTCGTGGCCAGACCGAAAGGAAGGGCCACAAACTGAAAATGTTTGTCCAGAAAGGCAAACCTCAGGAACTTGTGATGATCTCTGTGGATAGGAATATGAAGATATGAATCCTTGAGATCCACGGTAGTCATATATTGACCCTCCTGGATCAATGGAAGAATGGTCCGAATAGTTTCCATCTTGAAGGATGGAACTCTGAGAAACTTGTTTAGACTTCTGAGATATAAAATGGGTCGAAACGTTCCCTCTTTTTTGGGAACTACAAAGAGATTAGAGTAAAACCCCTGCCCCTGTTCCTGAATTGGAACGGGGCATATTACTCCCATGAAGGAGAGATCTCTTACACAGCGTAGGAACGCATCTCTTTTTATCTGGTCGACAGATAATAGTGAAAGAAGAAACCTTCCCCTGGGGAAGGAATTTTTGAACTCCAACTGATACCCTTGAGACACGATTTCTAGTGTCCAGGGATCCTGAACGTCTCTTATTCAAGCCTGGACAAAGAGAGAAAGTCTGCCCCCTACCAGATCCGGTCCGGGATTGGGGGCCGCCCCTTCATGCGGTCTTGGTAGCAGCAGCAGGCTTCTTGGGTTGTTTACCCTTGGTCCAAGCCTGGTTGGGTCTCCAGGTGGACTTGGCTTGAGAAAAATTCCCTTCCTGTTTAGTGGAAGAGGAAGAGGGGACTCTTGAAATTTCGAAAGGAATGAAAATTACTCTGTCGTCCCCTTTGCTTAAATGTTTTATCTTGAGGGAGGAGGTGACCCTTACCTCCCGTAATGTCAGAAATGATCTCTTTCAAGTCAGGCCCAAACAGGGTCTTTCCCTTGAAAGGAATATCCAAGAGCTTGGATTTAGAGGACACATCCACAGACCAAGATTTTAACCATAAGGCTCTTTGTGCTAAGATGAAGAATCCTGAACTCATAGCCGCCAATTTGGTGATCTGAAAGGAGGCATCCATAATAAAAGAATTAGCCAGCTTAAGGGCCTTAATGCTATCCTGTATTTCTTCTAAAGAGGTCTCAGTCCTAAGAGACTCTTCTAGGGCGTCAAACCAAAAAGCAGCCGCAGTTGTGACTGTTACAATGCAGGCCGTCGGTTGCAATAGAAACCCTTGATGAACATATAGTTTTTTGAGAAGACCCTCCAACTTCTTATCCATGGGGTCTTTGAAAGCACAACTGTCCTTGATAGAGATAGTCGTACGCTTAGCCAGGGTAGAAAAAGCTCCCTCCACCTTAGGGATCGTCTGCCAAGAATCCCGAACGGTGTCAGCAATAGGGTACATTTTCTTAAAAATAGGGGAAGGGGAGAACGGGATACCCGGTCTTTCCCATTCCCTAGCAATAATTTCCAAAATCCTCTTAGGAACCGGAAAAACGTCAGAATAAGAAGGAACCTCCAAATATTTGTCCATCTTACTCAAAGGGGAAGGGAGGAGCTACATATACAGCTCTGCTGTGGTGCTCTTTGCCTCCTCCTGCTGACCAGGAGGCGATATCCCACAAGTAAGGATGAAATCCATGGACTCATCGTATCTTGTAAAAGAAATAGGTTATACAATTACATTGAGGTTTAGAACTATAATGGTTATCATGTGTATTCTAAGATATCAAATGGCCAATCATACAAAAAAGTTGTTATCATTATTATATTACTATGTTATGAAAAGCAGCGCTCTGGAAGCTGTATTTTATATAGAACCTAGTCAGTCTATGTATTTAGACAATTTAATTTATGTCATTTTCAACAAAACTTCATGTACTCACAACACTGCACACACTGTCAGGGAGTTGTACGTTACATACACGTCATGTACTCACAGCACTGCACACACTGTCAGGGAGTTATACGTTACATATACAAAACAAGAAAGTTAAAATGAGCCCAGAACTGATTTAGGGGTAGTGAAATACCTGAAAACAAAATGTGGTAATCCAGCTGCAATCAGCTACACGCCTCCGTGACTATCATGCCACAACAACAACACAAGCTCAACAGGCAAAAGTGCTTAACACCAAGATAAGAAGCTGAACGTGCCACTTCAGACCGGGGAGGATTTAGTAATAAGTACCTCTTACCCTGGTCGAAGTCCATCGCCGATGTCCATCACACACTAGAACCGGTTAGGAGCACAAACAAATCAGCTCTCAGTATAGCCTCGCTATCATCCGCAGCTAGAGCGTGTTGCATGCAAAGGAGTAAGCGTGTCCAATGAAACCCGATGCAAATCCACGGTGTGTCCTCGGTGTCAGGTGGGTGAAAGTCAGAGTATATCAGGGAAAAAGTCCACCAAGGAAGCAGAAATGGTTTAAAATAAAACTTCACTTTTATTTCAATAATCCAGTAAAACGGTTAAAGGATAACCTGTGGGGGACAATCTCAAGGAGAGGAGTGTAAGCAACTGGCTTACGCGTTTCGGCCACACCTGGCCGTAATTATAGCCTGTTAGTTACCTGCTACCTGAGGTCTTTAAAAATGGTAAAACAATTCCTTATTGGCTAATACAGAAAACACATACATACATGTCATGTACTCACAGCACTGCACACACTGTCAGGGAGTAATACGTTACATACACGTCATGTACTCACAGCACTGCACACACTGTCAGGGAGTTATACGTTACATACACGTCATGTACTCACAACACCACACACACTGTCAGGGAGTAATATGTTACATACACGTCACATACTCACAGCACCGCACACACTGTCAGGGAGTTATACGTTACATACACGTCATGTACTCACAACACCGCACACACTGTCAGGGAGTAATATGTTACATACACGTCATGTACTCACAGCACTGCACACACTGTCAGGGAGTAATACGTTACATACACGTCATGTACTCACAACACCGCACACACTGTCAGGGAGTAATATGTTACATACACGTCATGTACTCACAGCACTGCACACATTGTCAGGGAGTTATACGTTACATTACATACACGTCATGTACTCACAACACTGCACACACTGTCAGGGAGTAATACGTTACATACATGTCATGTGCTCACAGCACTACACACACTGTCAGGGAGTTATACGTTACATACACGTCATGTACTCACAGCACTACACACACTGTCAGGGAGTAATATGTTACATACACGTCATGTACTCACAGCACTGCACACAGTGTCAGGGAGTTATACGTTACATACACGTCATGTACTCACAACACCGCACACACTGTCAGGGAGTTATACGTTACATACACGTCATGTACTGACAGCACTGAACACACACTCTCTGGAAGTTATACGTTACATACACGTCATGTACTCACAGCACTAAACACACTGTCAGGGAGTAATATGTTACATACACGTCATGTACTCACAGCACTGCACACACTGTCAGGGAGTAATACGTTACATACACGTCATGTACTCACAGCACTGAACACACACTCTCTGGAAGTTATACGTTACATACATGTCATGTACTCACAGCACTGCACACACTGTCAGGGAGTAATACGTTACATACACGTCATGTACTCACAGCACTACACACACTGTCAGGGAGTTATACGTTACATACACGTCATGTACTCACAGCACTACACACACTGTCATGGAGTAATATGTTACATACACGTCATGTACTCACAACACTGCACACGGTGTCAGGGTGTAAATGAGCAACAAAGGCAGGTTGTACACAAGTTATTCTGAGTATACAAGCAGACTGGTTGATTTGTGTCACTCTCACAACTGTATTGCTTGATTTTTTTGGACACACATTTCTAAACATGAAACCACCATGTTCAATGTTCAGAATACAAAATATATTTGAATGCAATACTGTAATTAATTTTTTATATGCAACCAGCAAAACATATTATATCAAATACGTTGCTAAACTTGTTTTGCTGAATTATTCTAAGACGCCATCAATTTATGAAATATAAAAAAAGACGAAAAAGTATTTTAATATATAAAATGCATAATATAAATATATGAGACACAAACCAATACATATGTCATAAGTACACAAATATTTGTTTCAGATATTATATGTTGTGGAATTATTTCAGTGTTGAAGGGTTAAACTATTATATAGTCAACAAACAAACATTGCTCAATATCAGCTGTTTAGAATACAGTATCAATTGTTTAATGCAGATGTTCCTTTGTATGAACATAATGCAGACTGCTGAATGACAATACAATGGAGATATGTCATGCATTAATATCTACAGCAAAGTCTGAAAGACATTCATTGTTCTCATATTTATTTAATGAGTTGTTTGCTATACTCTAGATAAATGCACCTTTTTAATAAAAAAGATGTTACTAATTCTTTAATAAAGAAGATTTGAAAGTCTTTTTGACTGAGTTTTTTTAAGTGTGTATGGATTCTTAACCTTTTTAAGTTTGGATGGCAACAAGTAGGAGAATAAAATGGATTTAATGTTTACAAATTTTTAATCTGGTAGTGTATGTATAGTAAAAATGATTTACCAGAGAATCTTAACGTGGCCACAAAACTAGAGAAATATCCCTTAAAAGGGCCTTTTGTAGGGCATGCCAAGTGTCAAACCTCTACAATTATCCCTGCCCATAAAAAAGTCTATCTAAAAAACCTACTCTAAAAACTGCCCTGAAAATTGCATTTGGCTGAGTATTGCCCTTCAAATAGCATTTAGCTTTTTTGCTGCCCAGGATTATAAATAAATTTGTATACTGAGAGAGTTGATATAAAAAAACAAAATATACCCAGAGTTAAATTTGAGTCAGCTGTGTTAACACAATCATGTACAAACATTTTAAATTTGACTTTTTTTTTTTAAGTAGCAAACATTGATGCACCTGTTCCTCATCCTAATAAAATGATTGATGTTTCATTCCTAAATACTATTTTCTGTTGTTGTAATATTAAAACAAATAGAAAGCTTTCTAGATTTCAAAACTTTATTTGTATTTTCCATGGATCCATATAACAAGGCTAGATTTGTACACGTTGTGATATGTTTTTATGGTGATGTTCCACGAAACAAGTTTTGTGATACTGGAAGAAGTGGTGCGGCTACTCCTTTGGATATAGATTTATACACATGCCATAGATTGATTAGACTATTTTTCTATGAACCTATTTGGGAAATTTGGTCACATGATGTGATTGTAATTTCTTTATAAAGCAGCATAATTTACTTGCATAATATAAATATATGAAAACACAAACCAATATAATTTACTTGAACATGGTAAGACCATATGAAATTGTCCAGTTGGCCCATTGAAAAGCAGATGGCACTGGTTGAGAGGGGTCTGGGCACTTGCACTTGTTGTTGGGTGTTCTAAACATATTGCTACTTAGCTGTGCAGATAGTCATTTGTACTGGGTCTGAGTTATAATGGTTTTTGTTGTACGTCTCGTCATGAAGGGAGTCTGAATACAACTGCTCTGAGGTTGCATGTTCTGGTCATGTTGATACTCAAAATGTTCCTAGTTCCATCTAAAAGAGAGTGTTTCAAAATATAGTGCAGTGTTTTGTTTTGTTTTCCTAATTTATGTTCTCTGTACCTAGTTCTATGAAATTTTGTGGTGCTATCCGAATAAGAGATAATAATAATGCTTTGCTGAACATACCTACTTTTCTGTGGGAGTTGTCTATGTTATCTAGAGAGCAGTACAGTAACAAGTAGAGCTCGGTAAAATCTGAGTTTAGCGTTCTAAATTATTTTCTCGGAGTTTACCTAGTGCTCCATGTACTCTATGTTCATTTTACTTTAAATGTAATCAGATTTTACTTACATTAACTGTTTTTTCCCCTGCAAACTGCTTCTATTTAATATAAATGATATATACATTTTAAGTACCATATACCTTTAAAGAAGTGGGTAACTGTGTTCACTGAGTGTGAGGTTGTAGTTAGCGGTGCAGCTTAAAGGGGCATGGTGAGAGGAGTGTAGCTGCCCCACTAACTCAAGACCATACCAACCGCCACTGCTTCCGACTGCTTGAAATAAATTGCTGAAGCAATGGAGAATACTGTCTTCTTCGTAGAGGAAATGTAAGTAGGAGGTACCAAAAATGGTTACTGGAGACCATCTATTAGTTGACACTAGAAGTGCAGCACAGTGATTTTATACAATTAATAGTACAATTCTGTAATATTTCTGCTATTTATTTAGGAAACAAGAAAAATCACACAGATTCAATAAAATTATAGAAATCATTAAAAATTTGTTTCACAAGACATTTATTTTACATAAAATGTACCTATAAAATAATTAAAAAAAATAAAATAATTCTGAATGATATATTATCATGTAGAGTGGGGGAAGGGGACTGTGTTGTCACTTTTTGCACTAAGTTAACCACTTCCAATGCCAATCCTAGGGACCCCCCCCCCCCAACTGCTGCAGGGGAAAGAAGGAAACCCTGTGATGTCACCATGGACATGCATGATGAAATCACAGGGAACAAGGAAGTCCCAGCTATTGCATGGTCTGGATTACTATGGTAGTGAGTCAGTGGCTAGGGAAGGAGGGCTTTAAAAAAAAGTCTGCAAGTTTTTTTCTAAAAAAACAACAAAACATAAAGGTAATCATTAACCAGTAAATTATACACAAAAATGTCTAAATACATACTGTGTATTTAAAATTAACTATACTTTACATATTTCCTTTTATTAAAGAAAAGTTCTTATGTCCAGCTGTTATTATAATTTTATTTTTTTTAACAATACTTGGTCTGCTGAAAGAAACAAGCACTTCACAGAAACAAAAATTAATTGTATTTGTAATTTATAAGTAAATACAACAAGGGTCTAACAACTAAACAAACAGTTAAGCAGCTTGAGCAGATAGGGCCTCAATTATTAAATGCTGGGCGGACAAGGTTCGCTCTCGATGTCTGCATTTATCATAGTACAAGCAATTGCTTGTGCAGCCGTACCCCATGCTCTAGTGCAACAAATTGCACAAGAGCAGGTCTTGTCAATCATCCTGATCATATCGGGGAGAATTAACTCTACAAGTCTTGAGGTGGTGGAGAGGCTAAGAAAGCTGCAGTGTTTAACTACGATTTCAGGCCCGCTTGCATCTGCAGTTTGGGACCCATATTGTAAAATGGCTCAGCAATGAAGAGATTAAATAATTATTAAATATGTTTGATGTTAAATATAATAGCATTTTCTCTGGCTGAGTTGAATAGAAGGTGTCCTTTAACTATATACAAGATAGATATATAGATAGATAGATAGATAGATAGATAGATAGATAGATAGATAGATAGAAATAGATACATATTGATATGTTAACAATATTTTAAAATAATTCCAAACGTGAGCCTTCCCCTTTAAACAGTTAAATGTGATAAATAAATTCTGTATATAAACTCTTGCTTTGGTTACTGAATTGAAATCTCTTATATATAATTGTGTGTCAATACCTAATGCAACTACAAAGGAAAATACAATCAAAACATTATGTAAAACGGGTTTTAGAGCAGCTGTCTACTTGCTGAAACAAGTGACCATACTGATAAACATTGAAATCTACTGAAGAGCTGCGGCGCAGGGAGACAAGAAAAAGCTTTCTCTGCTAGAGGAAAATTCCTACAAACAACATGATTATTGTTGAAATGAGTGGGAGTTTGTTTCTCCGTGCTGACATTTTATGATCTAACACAAGTAGTTAGTGTTCCATATTTAGCTCCTGGAGCCCAGGCTCTGAGTTACACAACCAAGGGAAGAGAGATCATTTAAATCCCGAGCTACTGATATGTGTGTACATTTTTCAATAAACTACAATGTCACAGCAAGATGTACAATTTTACATTATAACGTATTCCCGGATTCTGAATAAATACAATTCCAATATAGATGAAATTGTATAACTTATGTGTAGTGACTACAGTCTTTTGCAAAAGTCAACAGTCTCTCTGCAATTTCTTCTCAGATGTCATCACACTAACTCGATATGTCAAAAACTGAGCTGCTTCTTATTCCTCTCTCTCCTAGACATCCCACACCTTACAGTAGGGGACTCTATTCTCAACACATCATCCCAGGGCAACTATCTTGGTGTCACAATTGACTCTGAACTCACATTCACTCCACATATACAAACTCTCACCAAATCCTGCCATGCACACCTGCGCAATATTCCCTGAATTTGTCCTTTCCTTACTCAAGAAGGTATATACTGACTACTACAAACTACTGCTAAATGGCCTTCTCAAGCACCCCCTCCAATCTATCATGAATGCTTCAGCTACACTCATCCACCTAAATTACTGATATACATCAGCTGCCCCGCTCTGCCAGTAGCTCCCCATACACTTTAGAATACAATTAAAGATGGAACAGTAAACGTTGATTAACTTGTTACATAATTCTGCACTTATTTAACATAAGGATGAACTTTGTTAGATTTTTTCTAAAAACTCCAATTTGTCCCCTAAAACTATAAAACCGTATTCTGCGCTGCACTTCTTTTTAATTAGCACGTCACAGGCTCACTGTCAAATCACAGCAAGCCTGATTGCACCATTTAACTACATAGCGCACTCCCGTGCAAGGTAAAGCTGCCGACAGATTTACCCAGCGAGGGAGCACGCTATATGAAGTTGAATGGCGCAATCAGGCTCACTAGGTAAGTATAGTTTTAGGAGAGAAATTAGGTATTTAGAAAAATAAAATCAAACAAAAGGCCATCCTTATGTTAATAATAATGTTGCACTGCTGCATGTTAACCAACGTTTACTGTCCCTTTAATCTTAACATATTTGCACTTAACAGCCTCACTCCCAAGTACATTTCCTCTCTCATATCCCAGTATTCCCCAAACTGTATTCTTTGATCAACCTCTGATCTTGTATAGCTCCAGGTGCTCTTTTAAAACCCACCTATTCAGAGAGACTTACCATCTCCCCACTTACTATTTTTCATCATAAATAAAATAAATCTTGAACTGCCTTGACTCACTGAAGCAACTACAATTCACTTGACAAGCTACCCCAAACCTTATGTCTCTGCAACCTCAACTGGTAGATTGTAAACTCTACTGCCGCGCAGGGCTCTCCTCCTATTATACTAGTTTTGTTTAGTCTATTATGTATTTATATCTTACCACAAATCTACGGAATTTTGCAGCGCTATACAAATAAACAGAGGTGGGACCAAGTCATGATGTGCAAGTCACAAGTAAGTATTGAGTCTTTGCATTCAGGTCTCATGTCAAGTGGCAAATTTGCCCATTTACAGGCACACTAGTATCGCCCCCACTATACTAAAGTTATTAACCCCTATTCCGCCGCTCCCCAACATCACAAATTCTAGCATTAATAGTCATTTTAAAAAAGAACAAAAAACATGAGATAGGCATATCATGATTTCTAGAAATACAAATACACTTTAATTTATGTGGAAATATCATATATCAATTTTTTGTATAACAATACATAGAAAAATACTTTCTAAGAGATATTGTTGTTTGTTCCGGTATAAATGTAGCTATTTCTTGGACATTAACAGATGAAAAATAAAAGATTAGCTTTAGAGAAATGTGCTTGTTCATGAACAGTAATGAAATGGTATAAATAAAGTTGGAAAAAACAGAATATCCATGATATCGATGACTCTTATTTATCAACAGTCCGATGCTCATCGCTCCAAACTTGACGCAAGTATTTTTGACAGACTTTTCAATAAATAAGGCTGTCGTAAGTAGATTTGCGGCAGCGATGTCTGGTGAGCGTATTGACTCCAGGGAATGCGTCGAGATTGACGTAATGATAAATAGGCCTCTAAATCTTCCATGAAAGAATTTTAAAACATACATAAATATGCTGTACGTATTAGTAACTCAATTGACTGATGAGAAACACAATGCAAAAACCAACATATTTTACATGCTCTGTTTCCTTTTCTGATTTCGGAGGAAACTATGCAAAAATGTTTTTTTCTCAAGTAATTCATAGCATTCAGAGCAGCAGCAAGCTTGCTGTGAGCTTGACATGAATTCCTAATTAGAATGTTTTTTAAACACAAAAAGGTTCTGGTGCATAATCGCTCTGCAAAGAGGAGGGCATCTTCTAATTACTTATATTACCTCTTGTACTGTGATGCTACGTGCAGCTAAACACAGCCAGAAATCCTAGAACAGCCACTGTGTTATCGACAGCAGGAATTCTGCAGTAACGATCAGGTCCCTATTTATAGCATTTGCAGCCCTCTTTGTCAACCAGTGTAGATACCTGGCGCAATTTCTAACGGGTTCTGAAATTGAGATAGTAGATAACACCCTGTTCTGTTCTAGACACTTGGCAACAGATCGGCTAGCCAGCTAGCCTCAGATCTAGTAGGTGTCCTCAGATATCCAAAAATGCTCAGGATGTAGGTCTTGAATCTTACCAAATCTTTAACTATCTTCTTTATTGTCCATGAGTCTTGTTCAGCACTTTTATTTTTCATTTAGGTTCTTATTGATGAAGAGCCTGATATTTGTACGCATTATATATGTACAGATATATAGACAGACAGATATAGAGACAAAAAGATAGAAAGACAGACAGATAGGAACAACAGATTAGATAGAAAGATAAAAAGGCAGCCAGGTAGTTTTAAATTTTTTAACTTATCAAACCCTATACATTCCATACTGTACATTTAATGCCTATAATGTTTAATAAAGTGCAAGTGATTAGAAATGACAGTATGCTCAATTGAGAGATGTATTTATCCCAGTAAATGCTTATTTTTGTCCATCTTTAAAATGTGTAAACCATTATACATTTTTAATTTTACATATAAAAAATAAACAATATTGCTTTACTTACCCCCCTTTTATATAATCAAGGAATGACACTTCGGTTTCCACTAAAAATGAAAGCAACGTCACCTGAAATAAATATAAACTAGATGAGATCCAACAGCAAGCAGTATTCTCCATGTATCAATACGTTGATTTTATGTAGCAAGATAAATTATAAAGTAAAACAAGCACACATCTTACTGCTGCCATTAACTCCATTTGTACTTCAACCCCAAAGTGCAGGCAAATTGCTTTCAATACAAAATGCATCTCTGAGCATGCACATCTGTCCCAGGGCCGGCCCTAGCCATTGCGGGGCCCAAGGCAGGATGACAAAATGGGGCCCCCCTTTATCCCCGCCCCCAACCTGCCCAATCTCTGCCCCAACCTCGCCCAATTTCCGCCCCCCAAACCCACCCAATTTACGCCCCCAAACCCGCCCCCACCGTTTTTACAAATTAAAAAAAATGGGAGAAAAATCATTTAAGGTAATGCACAACTTTTTAAATAAAAAAAAAGAACATATAAATCCACTAAAGTGGAGCACTATAACATTGCATATATTGCAATATACCATTTGTACTATTGGAACAATGGTTTATGTATATAATGAAAAATTATGCTGACAATTAGGAACAGTTGAGTTGAACTGGGCCTTATTTTTATGTGTTTTCTTACGGTAACAATAACATTAGAGATACCAGGGCCGGCCCTAGCAAGTGCAGGTCCCTAGGCAGAATGACAGTGCGGGCCTCTACCCAGAACAAAAAAATGCTTAAAAGAAATGGGACAATGCACTGTACCACACAAACACAGTGCACAGATATAATACTCACAAAGAGATACTTATATATATATATATACACATATACATGCAGACAGCGTCCACACACACGCAGACAGCGTCCACACACACGCAGACAGCGTCCACCAGGGCCGCCATCAGGGGTGACAGGGGTGACTCCTGTCAGGGGCCCAATGGGCCATGGGGGGCCCATGAGGCAAGAACTAAAAAAATATTTTGGCAGCCACCAGTGGGTACTACAGCAGAGTGCTAATTGAACATGGAAATGTTATTACAAGGAGTACATTATTAGCATTTGAGAAGATTTCTGAGTGTGCACTAAACCACTATGCACAGTGTGAGACAGACTTGGCACTTCAGTTTGTACAGGGTGTGCCTGAGTCAGACAGCAGATTACTTTCATTTGCAGAGGAGGTAGAACTTACTTAGCAAATGTTTTTTATTTCTTTGTGCAATTTCAGATTGTAACTTCAGTGTGGTAGTAGTTGTATGGTGGGGCAAGGGGTCCATAAAAACACATTTTTTTTAGCAGCAGTGTATTTATGATTATTTGACAATGCTGTAGAAATTCTATATTTAAAACCAGCTGAACAGCACCTAATAAAATAATTACACAGATTGTATCATCATCAAACTAAGTTAAATGAACAAAAACTTTTGCTGAACAGCATTATAACCCTAATAAAAAAATCACACAGCACAGACTTAACTTGCATTTTTCTGCAAACAGTTCTTTGTATTGTTAGGATGTTAGATAATATTGGGCCTGTAGCAATTCTATGCATTCCAGTATGGAATGATTCATAGACAGGAAAATCGTGTTCCTTTGAAAGCTTAGCTCGATAGCTAATGTCTGTGGTCTGTATACACTGATTAATTTCAGCCTGCATGTGTGTATCTTTGCTGCAACACAAGTTTAGTAAAAGGGATTATTTAGGCAACAAAGCTTAGGCCAGTAGACTGGAAACAAATGTGTTCTGAGATAGCACTCAGTCAATGCGCGTTTCGCCACACAGTGTTTTGAAAACTAGCTGGAAATATTTGTTTCCAGTCTACTGGCCTAAGCTTTGTTGCCTAAAGAATCCCTTTTACTAAACAGAGGTCACTTGTCTACCTCACTGACACAGTACCTCTGACTGGCAACGTCAGCCTGAGGTGACAACACACATTCTTAACCAGGCGATCCTGAGGTTTCTACCGGTTTGCAAGGAGTTGAAATCCGACTGATAACCCGCTGTTTGACAAAAGCAAACAAGGCTTTATGGAGCTCCCTGGCAGCAGCTTGTAGGAGATCACCTGATATTGCTGACCAGAAACGGCAGTCTAAGGCTACTAGACACAGTCACAATAGTGGATCTGGAGGTTTTGATCGGAATGTCAAGAGTTAAAATCCAACAGACAACCCGCTGTTTGAAATAAGTAAGCGAGGTTTGCAGAGCTCCCTGGCAGCATCCTGCATCTAATTGATCTCAGCTTGAGGGACATCAGGCGTGTGTGTGTATGTGTGAAAATCTTTGTATGTGTGTATATATACGTGTAGGTGTGTGTACATTTGTGTCGGCGTGTGTGTGTATATCTTTGTATGTGTGTGTCTGTCTATATATATGTAGGTGTGTGTAAAAACAGAATTTATGTTTACCTGATAAATTTCTTTCTCCTACGGTGTGTCCGGTCCACGGCTTCATCCTTACTTGTGGGATATTCTCATTCCCTACAGGAAATGGCAAACAGAGCACACAGCAAAAGCTGTCCATATAGCCCCCCCTCATTCGACCGACGGTTAGGAGAAAAAGGAGAAACTATAAGGTGCCGTGGTGACTGTAGTGTACAGAAAATAAAAATTTTAAACCTGACTAAAAGCCAGGGCGGGCCGTGGACCGGACACACCGTAGGAGAAAGAAATTTATCAGGTAAACATAAATTCTGTTTTCTCCTACATTGGTGTCTCCGGTCCACGGCTTCATCCTTATTTGTGGGAACCAATACCAAAGCTTTAGGACACGGATGAAGGGAGGGAACAAGTCAGGTAACCTAAACGGAAGGCAGCACAGCTTGCAAAACCTTTCTCCCAAAAACAGCCTCCGAAGAAGCATCGAATTTGTAAAATTTGGCAAAAGTATGCAGAGAAGACCAAGTCGCTGCCTTACAGATCTGTTCAACAGAAGCCTCGTTCTTGAAGGCCCATGTGGAAGCCACAGCTCTAGTAGAGTGAGCTGTAATTCGTTCAGGAGGCTGCCGTCCGGCAGTCTCATAAGCCAATCGGATGATGCTTTTCAGCCAAAAGGAAAAAGAGGTAGCAGTAGCTTTCTGCCCTCTCCTCTTACCAGAATAAATGACAAACAAGGATGATGTCTGTCTGAAATCCTTTGTTGCTTCTAAATAGAATTTTAAAGCACGGACCACATCTAGGTTGTGTAACAAACGTTCCTTCTTCGAAACTGGATTAGGACACAGAGAAGGAACAACTATTTCCTGGTTAATATTCCTGTTGGAAACCACTTTTGGAAGAAAACCAGGCTTGGTACGTAAAACTACCTTATCTGTATGGAATACCAGATAGGGTGGAGTACACTGCAAAGCAGACAATTCAGAAACTCTTCTAGCAGAAGAAATAGCAACCAAAAACAGAACTTTCCAAGATAGTAACTTAATATCTATGGAATGTAAGGGTTCAAACGGAACCCCTTGAAGAACTGAAAGAACTAAGTTTAGACTCCATGGAGGAGTCATAGGTCTGTAGACAGGCTTGATTCTGACTAACGCCTGTACATCTGGCACAGCTGCCAGACGTTTGTGCAACAAAACAGACAGAGCAGATATCTGTCCTTTTAGAGAACTAGCTGACAAACCTTTATCCAAACCCTCTTGGAGAAAGGAAAGTATCCTAGGAATTTTAATTTTACTCCAAGAGAATCCCTTGGATTCGCACCAACAGATATATTTTTGCCATATCTTATGGTAAATTTTCCTAGTCACAGGTTTTCTGGCCTGAACCAGAGTATCTATAACCGAATCTGAAAACCCACGCTTAGATAGAATCAAGCGTTCAATTTCCAAGCAGTCAGTTGCAGAGAAACTAGATTTGGATGTTCGAATGGACCTTGTACTAGAAGATCCTGCCTCAAAGGTAGCTTCCATGGTGGAGCCGATGACATATTCACCAGGTCTGCATACCAAGTCCTGCGTGGCCATGCAGGAGCTATTAGAATCACCAAGGCCTTCTCCTGTTTGATCCTGGCTACAAGCCTGGGAAGGAGAGGGAACGGTGGAAACACATAAGCTAGATTGAACGACCAGGGCGCCACCAATGCATCCACTAGTGTCGCCTTGGGATCCCTGGATCTGGACCCGTAGTGAGGAACCTTGGAGTTCTGACGAGACGCCATCAGATCCATATCTGGAGTGCCCCATAGTTGAGTTAACTGGGCAAAGACCTCCGGGTGAAGTTCCCACTTCCCCGGATGGAAAGTCTGCCGACTCAAATAATCCGCCTCCCAGTTGTCTACTCCTGGGATCTGAATTGCAGATAGATGGCAGGAGTGATCCTCCGCCCATTTGATGATCTTGGATACCTCGCTCATCGCCAAGGAACTCTTTGTTCCCCCCTGATGATTGATGTACGCTACAGTCGTCATGTTGTCCGACTGAAATCTTATGAATCTGGCCTTCGCTAGTTGAGGCCAAGCCAGGAGCGCATTGAATATCGCTCTCAGTTCCAAAATGTTTATCGGGAGAAGAGACTCTTCCCGAGACCATAGACCCTGAGCTTTCAGGGAGTCCCAGACCGCGCCCCAGCCTAAGAGACTGGCGTCGGTCGTGACAATGACCCACTCTGGTCTGCGGAAACTCATTCCCTGAGACAGGTGATCCTGAGTCAACCACCAGAGGAGTGAGTCTCTGGTTACCTGGTCTACTTGAATCTGGGGAGACAAGTCTGCATAATCCCCATTCCACTGTTTGAGCATGCACAGTTGAAATGGTCTTAAATGAATTCGAGCAAAAGGAACCACGTCCATTGCTGCAACCATTAGTCCTATTACCTCCATGCACTGAGCTATAGAAGGCTGAGGAATAGATTGAAGAACTCGACAAGCGTTTAGAAGCTTTAACTTTCTGACCTCTGTCAGAAAAATCTTCATTTCCACAGAATCTATTATTGTTCCCAGAAAAGGAACCCTTGTGGACGGGGACAGGGAACTCTTTTCTATGTTCACCTTCCACCCGTGAGACCTGAGAAAGGCTAAAACAATGTCTGTATGAGCCCTTGCTTTGGAAAGGGACGACGCTTGGATTAGAATGTCGTCTAGGTAAGGTGCTACAGCAATGCCCCTCGGCCTTAGGACCGCTAGAAGGAACCCTAGCACCTTTGTGAAAATTCTGGGAGCAGTGGCTAAACCAAATGGAAGAGCCACAAACTGGTAATGTTTGTCCAGAAAGGCGAACCTCAGGAACTGATGATTATTTTTGTGGATAGGAATATGCAGGTACGCATCCTTTAAGTCCACGGTAGTCATATATTGACCCTCCTGGATTGTTGGTAAAATCGTCCGAATGGTTTCCATTTTGAATGATGGAACTCTGAGGAATTTGTTTAGAATTTTTAAATCCAGAATTGGCCTGAAAGTTCCCTCTTTTTTGGGAACTACAAACAGGTTTGAGTAAAAACCCAGACCTTGTTCCGCTGTTGGAACTGGGTGTATCACTCCCATCTTTAATAGGTCTCCTACGCAATGTAAGAATGCCTGTTTCTTTATCTGGTATGAAGATAAGCGAGACATGTGGAACCTTCCCCTTGGAGGGAGTTCCTTGAACTCTAGAAGATACCCCTGAGAGACAATTTCTAGTGCCCAGGGATCCGGAACATCTCTTGCCCAAGCCTGAGCAAAGAGAGAAAGTCTGCCCCCTACTAGATCCGGTCCCGGATCGGGGGCTACCCCTTCATGCTGTCTTGGTAGCAGCAGCAGGCTTCTTGGCCTGTTTACCCTTGTTCCAGCCTTGCAATGGTTTCCATGCTGGTTTAGGCTGGGAAGCGTTACCCTCTTGTCTAGAGGCTGCAGAGTTAGGAGCCGGTCCGTTCCTGAAATTGCGAAAGGAACGAAAATTAGATTTGTTCTTAGCCTTGAAAGGCCTATCCTGTGGGAGGGCATGGCCCTTTCCCCCAGTGATGTCTGAAATAATCTCCTTCAATTCTGGCCCGAAAAGGGTCTTACCTTTGAAAGGAATATTAAGCAATTTTGTTTTGGACGACACATCCGCCGACCAAGATTTTAGCCAAAGCGCCCTGCGCGCCACTATTGCAAAACCTGAATTTTTCGCTGCTAATTTTGCCAATTGAAAAGCGGCATCCAAAATAAAGGAATTAGCCAACTTTAGTGCGTGAATTCTGTCCATGACTTCATCATATGGAGTCTCCTTTTGGAGCGAATTTTCTAGTTCCTCGAACCAAAAAGACGCCGCCGTGGTGACAGGAATAATGCACGAAATTGGTTGAAGAAGGAAACCTTGCTGAACAAAAATCTTTTTAAGCAATCCTTCCAATTTTTTATCCATAGGATCTTTGAAAGCGCAACTGTCCTCTATAGGAATAGTTGTGCGCTTGGCTAACATTGAAACTGCCCCCTCTACCTTAGGGACCGTTTGCCATGCGTCCCTTCTGGGGTCGACAATGGGGAACATTTTCTTAAATATAGGAGGTGGAACAAAAGGTACACCTGGCTTCTCCCACTCCTTAGTCACTATGTCCGCCACCCTCTTGGGTATCGGAAAAGCATCAGCGTGCACTGGGACCTCTAAGAATTTGTCCATTTTGCACAACTTCTCTGGAATCACCAAAGAATCACAATCATCAAGAGTAGCTAGCACCTCCTTAAGCAGGGCGCGGAGATGTTCTAGCTTAAATTTAAATGCCACGATATCAGGTTCTGCCTGCTGAGAAATTTTTCCTGAATCAGAAATTTCTCCCTCAGACAGACCCTCCCTCACTGCCAACTCAGATAGATGTGAGGGTATAACAGATAAATTATCGTTAGCGCCTACTTGCTCATCCTCTGTATTTAAAACTGAGCAATCACGCTTTCTGGGAAATGCTGGCAGTTTGGATAAAAGAGCTGCTATAGAATTATCCATTACTGCTGTTAATTGCTGCATAGTAACAAGCATTGGCGCGCTAGATGTACTAGGTGTCGCCTGCGCGGGCAAAACTGGTGTTGACACAGAAGGAGAGGATGATGAACTATCCCCACTACCTTCATTTGAAGAATCATCTTGGGCAACCTTATTAAATGTGACAGTACTGTCCTTACTTTGTTTGGACGCCATGGCACAATTTGCACATACATTTAAAGGGGGAACCACCTGTCATGGTATATGTGAGGTTAATAAATATATATATTTTAATCATATATCTCCAGATTAATAAATCTGTATTTTTGATCAGACATTTCACTGATCAGAAAAAGAAAAAATGATTCATTCCTCTCAGACAAACTGACTTCAATCATGTTCAGCTCTTCCCCCATTTAGTATGCAGACAGGATGTCTCCAAAGGCTTGAGCATAACCTTTGAAGCCCCCTCCTGCTGTGTAAAAGGCAGCATTTTGATACATAGAACAGGACACAGGCCCATATATATGGATTTCCTCCAAGAGAAATGCCGATCCGTCTGAAGAAATGTGAGAACTGCAAACATTTTTCAAGGGGAACTGATAATTAGCACAAATTTGTTTTGAATGACTCAGGCTATGTGGCTGATAATACCAGATGTGGTGATTAAAATAACACAGAGAAAACAAAGACAGATGCTGAGGTGTGACTCTGGAAGTTCACGTAAGCAGACAGCAAATAAACATTTTTTTTTCTCTCTCTGTTTAAATACCTGCCCCAGAATGTATTAAATATAGAAATTTGGGAAATTGTCTAATTCTATATTATTATTACATGGGTATTTGCTAAGCTTGGGAGGTAACTGTTTTAATCAGTCAAAAATGTGTAATAACCTCTGTTTTGTTTATATTTTTCAGACAGATAATCTCAAATCTACATAGAAGTGAATGTGCATGTATGTGTGTATATATATATATATATATATATATGTGTGTATATATATATATATATGTATATGTATTTATATGTTTTGAAAACATAAAAGATCTTACTTAGCCTCTGTGTGTTTAAAAACATGAATAGATGTTTATGGACCTGAAGAGAAGTGATTATTAACATTTATTTTCTTATTTCAGATCTACATAGTTAATTAAAAATAAGCTATTATTCACATATAAATGCCAGGATACCGATAAAATTGTAATGCATTTTAAGCTACTAATTAGCAGTATTAAATTGCCTTGATATAATAAAATGTTAATAATATAACATATTTGGTATCAGAATAATAAAAAAAAAAATAACCTAATATTAACCATCTGTAATTGGGGTTATATATGATTAATGCAGAGAGTGTAATCTGATTAAATAACCATTTTCTGAAAAAAAAAAAAAATTAACTTGCTTAAAAATGTCAGAAATGCTGTATTGTATTGCTATGTTGTACTGTATGCTGCCACCTGGTGTTATGTTGCGAGAACTACAGCCAGAAGGTTCTTTCTGGCTGTTAAAAATGAAATTTCCAAGGGCCAATCCGATTTAGACTTCCCAGATAACCAATGGGAAGGTCAGCTCCCGTAGTGCCACCCACATGATGTCATCAATGATTATATAATGGGAGTGTTGAATGCACAAGGGAGAGTTGTCTGTAACTTGTTGAAAATTAGTGATCTGATTTTGGCTGCGATATACCTGAAAAAAAAAAAAAAGTTCACTTCAGCAAGGAGCTTAAAACTTATCCTTGATTTGTGCAAAAACCTTCTTTCAAATGAGATGACCTAAAGACCGCTACAAATTGGTTCAAAATTGGTGAAGTATATTGTATTTTAAATTGGTAGTTATAAGCCTAGGTATTGTTCAAATCTGTGTCTGAATTGGCTAAGTAACTCATCTATACAAGTTCTGATATTGTCAGTTAATTTTGTATTAGGATAAATTGCAATTAAATAGCAGAATATATATTATCCTATTGTTTTATAAACACTGTTTAGAATTGTATTGCTTGGATGTTAAAGGTTTTTAGTCCCATTGTGTTAAATAAATAAAAGGCTGAATTGTGAAGGTATATTTTTCTGGGTTTTGTAAGAAGGATAGCATATCTTAAGAGTTGGTTTTAACGCATATAAATTTTATTTAGTTTCCTTTTATTGCAAATATAGTTCAATATGTTCATGGATATTAACTAAATAAAAGAATTCAGGTATTTATATTAATTGTATGGTCTAGTAGATGCATGGTTAATTAGGGTTTCTATTTTTTTTTATTGTGTTTGTAACCCTGCCATAAACTTATATATTATTTGGATAGCACTACTAAGATTTTCATAAATATACTGACATAAGAATTGGAGGCACTTTTTCTGAGATTTATTAATATTCCATCATAATTGATATAATATATTTGTAAGTAAATAGAAATTATTATAAAAGAGAAAAAAAAAAAAAAATTCATATTTCAATATTAATATTTTGAAGATATAAATTTTTTTGAAAAGTTGAAATATTAATTTTCATATTTCGAGATTGACATTAATATCTTGAAATATTATTAAAGATTAATTTTGAAAAATTAATAAAAATATTAATTTTTCATATTTCAAAATTAATCAAAAATATTGATTTTTCATATTTTCAAAGTTAATCAAAAATATAAATTTTTCATATTTCGGAATATTAATTTTTCATATTTCAAAATTAATAATATTTTTTTTTTAAATATAAAATTTTTCTCTCTTTTTATTGGCAAAAATTGTATTAGCATTTTAGTTAAATAAATACTAAACCAATACAATAATGTCTGTAGCCAGAAGTGACTCATTTAATTCTATACATAGCAATGAAATTGGTCCCATAACCATACCTATTACTAAAGGTCAGGTCCTTAAGAAAGATATCTTAAGTTACCTTAAAGGGAAGTTTAATATTGCGGGTGAATTAAATGATTTTATGGATATGCTTGAAACTAGGGCTAAAAATATTACCGTTAATAATAATATGTGGAATGAAGAGAATTAATTCTTCCAGGAGTTATTAATGATTAATCAATGCGAAGCTCCCAAAAAGCGAGATGAACTAATACTAAAATCCTGGCCCCTTTTAATATGCATAATTGACGAAATGTCGTTTTGTGTCACAGACAAACGATTGCAAATACAGGAGCTAGAAAATAGTATTCGTTCCTCGCGCAGACGCGAAGAGGGTTTAAAAATAGCCAAAAATAAAATGGATGAATTTGCCCAAAACCTAGCCACCTTGGATAAGCACAATATGGACTTAATCGCGCAGATACAAGATTTAAATAAACAGCTTGCGCAAAGCCAGAGAGAATTAAGCGATTTAAAAAGGTCATATCGCCATAATGAAAACCCCTATATTAGCAGTGAGAATAATACAGATAATGCTAACTCCTTTAGCGAACGCGTCAGGGACGAGGTACGAAAATATATAGAACAACATAGACAAATGACCCCTAACGGGTCAGAAGTAGATTTCCCAAATAGACAATCCCCTCAGGATGTAAATCCAGAGGATAGCTGTAGCGCAGCTGATGCGGGGGAGGGAAACTCTAACAGAGAATCCCAAAATAAGTCTGATAAAGTCTATGATTCCCATAAAATAATCACCTTCGTACAACGCGCAGTACCTATATTCTCCAATAAGGGAACAACATCTGTAATTGATCATTTACAGGCTTTTGAAAATGCGTTAGCTATAATGAATGTTACAAGTGAGAAATTGAAAATTGAATTTCTGCCTTGGGTATTTGACAGTAAGCATCACAAATTCTTTGCTTCACTAAAGGATATGAATATTCATTCCTGGAATGGGGTAAAACAACAATGCAGAAAAGAATTCGGGCAATATCGCACTAAAACTGCCGCGAAAATAGCGGTATATGGTTTAAAGTGTCGTGTGAATCAGAGTCCAGTCGAATTCCTTTCTGTATTGAAAAATGCGTACAGTATGGCTGAAGATAATCCCAGATTTGATGGCTCAGAATTTGTAAATTTATTTTTTGAAGCATTGCCTACACCCATCAAAATCAACTTAGCTAGAGATTTTGATGAGGACTGCTCATTGGAATGGCTGATCAAAGAGAGTACGAAGTTATACTCTATTCAGCAGTCCAGTGAGCAGGGGGTTAAAAAGGAGTCAAAACCCAAAATTGTGGCAGAAACTAGGGTGTCACCTAGCTCCCTCAATTTGGAGTCTAACAAGAGGACTTATGCAGAGGTGGCCAGTCAAAACAGGCCATCTCCACAGAGGTTTAATTCTGCCCCTCCCCCTACACAGGTTGAGGCACAGGGAGACTATAACCAAAGTGGGGGACATAATCAGGTGAACAATTACTCACAAAGAGAATACTCACCAAATAATTGGTATCCGCGCAAGGGTAGATACAATAAACGGCGAAGATATTCTCAGGGTAACCAGACACCCCAGGTATATAATGCTCCCCAAAGTACTAATGCTGAACAAGCTGAACCCCAGGGGCAACCACGCCAGAATAGAAATAGTGGCCCTGATTCTGAGGGAACCCAATGGTCCAGGAATCAGTACAATGGGGCACCAAGAGATAGGTCCAGGGGTAGAGGTAACTTGTACAATCAGGTAGATATGCTGTTTACCCAATTAAATCGGTTGAGCGAACAAATCGCTAATATGAGTCAAAAATCTACGGCTCAGCAACCGAACAATACTTTTTTAGGGGTACAGCCAGTGGTCAGCAGTGGACCACAGGCACAGTCATAAATACTGCAGTATCACCTGAAGGGGAGGGGAGAGATATACAAAATGTAGTAATAAATATCAATGATACTAATCATGTTATCTCCCCACAGACCGGAAACGGACAAATTAGCTGTGACAATGAGCGACATCAGCCGGGAAAAATTAACCAAACTTTTCCTCTGCAGTGTTCTCTTAACATTATTTCCACAGATGCAGTACACAAGAACCCAGCTGACCTTGTCATAGGGGAAACAGGTAGGTATGACATTTCCTCTGCATCGAATGACACAGCGGATCCAGGTAAAACGTGGCGAAGCCCACAGATGTACAAGAATGCAAATTTTATGTGTGAAATGATAGAAACTGCAGGAAGATATTATGTACTAGTTGAGCTGCAAGATTCAGTCTCCAACCCTATCAGGGGATTAATTGACACTGGGTCACAGGCAACTATCTTATCCCACAGGTACTACACACAGCTAAATGAGCTAACACCCCACAAACCCAAAATAAGAGAATTTGACGGTTCTCTAATAGGTGTTGGGGGTGACTCCCTAAAAGTCTACGGTACTGCCTGGTTAAAATTTAAATTGGGGAACAGGGTCATAAGACACCCTGTCATTATAGTGGATCTGCCAACTGATCGTTTAATTATTGGTAGTGATCTCCTGAAACGATTAAGCACCATAATTGATTGCATAAATAATGTAATTTGGTCGCAAGTTAAACGGCCTATCAATTATGAAAAATCTGTTATATCTCGCACCCGACACAGCTGTCACGTGGTTGAAGAGAAACCAGATGCTGTGGAGATTCATTTCAGGAATAACTCTACACCTGAAATCACTATTCTACAAATAGATGATCAGACTCCTTTTAGTGGCTCTGATGGTAATACTTTTAAAATATCGCCTGGAAAGATAGCGAATATTTCCCTAGATAGCGATGTATTAACCATATCACTCCACAAGGGGGATCATAAAATCCCTAAGGGGGGAGGCCACACTCAATACCTCACAGGGATTGAGAGAGTTAAAGAGGATCTATTTATCCCTATACAAGTACATGACCTTGGTAAAACCAAGTATGCTAAAATAAACTTAAAACAGGAAGCTAGCTATATAAGCGAAGGTTTATTAGCGCAAATAGCTGAACCTAAAGTGATTAAATATCTTTCTCCCCAAGACCACTGTGTCCACAACCTGGATAACAGGTCTGAAAGCTATAACATCACAGCTAAGTGCTTATTATCTATCTCTATAGGAAATAAGTCAGTGAAGCACCTGTTTTTAGTTTTAAATACTCCCCATAATCAAATATACATTGGCAATGATATCTTACATAGATATGCCATACAAATAGATTTGATTAACTCTTGCCTTTGGAGCAGGTTAAAGGGGGACCCTGAAGTATTTCAGGATGAAAATGCAGCCCTAAAATCAAACCAGCAATTGCCATATGCTGTGAATATGCAGGTATCTAGCGATGTTATAATTCCTGCTGGGGCTGATAAATTTCTTTTACCCTTACAGGTAAAGAGAGGTCAGAAATTAAAAACTTCTGAAACACTGATTTGCCTCTCCCATAGAATACAAAATCTGGGTGTCACAGTAACCTACACTCCTATGGTGAATATTGGAACTGTTCCAATACATATTATTGTGCATAACATGACCCCACAGGATATAACATTATCCAGGGGAACTACCATAGGATATGCACTGGAATCAAGTTATTACACTTTTGGATTCCAGAATAATGTAATTGGGCTAATACCTGAAGGATACTTAACTGAAGAACAATTAATAGAACAATCCTTTGCATCTATGCCAGAGGGTCTATTTAATATTCAGTCCATTTATCCCTTCAGCTCAGAGGAAGGCATCTGTAAAATTGAAGAAGCCTCTCTAGTGTTTGATCAGCCAATCAAACAGCAAGATTACCCCAATACCCAGAATCATGGGAGCAATGTAAATTATAATCAAGGGGACCTCACCTCTAGGTTGGAAGAAGCCTATGAAATAGGACAGCCTGAAATCTTTCCAGGATTTCAGCAAATAGTCGAAGAGCAAATATCCTTAGCCAATGGCTGTTCTAGCGATGATGAACGCCAACAGCTGCGAGAACTCCTGATGGAGTACAAGGATATTTTCGCTAAGGATTCTTATGACTGTGGTACTACAGACTTGCACATTGCAAGGATACAAACAGATCCTAATGCGCCACCTGTATTTGTCAAACAATACAGACTTCCCTTAGCCTCATATGATTCTCTTGCAGAGATCATAAGGAATTTGGAAGAAAGAGGTATTATCAGACAGGTGCACAGCTCTTATAATAATCCTATTCTAGGTGTCCTTAAGCCCAATGGACAATGGCGTTTGTGTGCTGACTTAAGACAGCTAAACAAACGAGTATACATGTCTGGCTGGCCTGTACCATACATTGACCAGTGCCTAGCACAAATGCAGGGATCCAAAATATTCACTGCCATTGATTGTGCACAGGGATATTGGACCATAAAGGTACATGAAGAGGACCAATATAAGCTAGCATTCTCCTTCCAAAAGATTCAGTATGCATTCCAGAGACTTCCATTTGGATACATAAATTCTGGACATGAATTTGCTGTATTCATGCATAAGGCTATGCCTGACGCACTGGAAAGGGGGACCTTATCTTATGTTGATGATGTTTTAATCAAAAGCACAGACTTTGAAAAACACATTGCAGAGCTTAAACACGTCCTCAGCCAACTTAAAAGGGCAGGTGTCAAATTATCCCTGCAAAAAGCTCAATGGTGCCGCACTCGTGTAAACTTCTTGGGACATGAAGTTACTTCTGACGGATTAAATCCCCAAAAGAAAAAGGTGGAAGCTATAGTGAATTCTAAAAACCCAACTAACTTAAAGGAATTGAGATCATTCCTGGGTATGACGAATTATTCTCGCAAATTCATTGATAATTATGCGGAATTAGCTAAACCACTACTACTTCTTCTAAAGAAAGATGTGAAATGGCACTGGGGTGAGTCTCAAGAGACAGCCATCAGAGAGCTGAAGAGAAAACTCACTCAAGCACCTTGCTTAGCGTACCCTGAAGGTGGTAAACCTTTCTTCTTAGAGACAGGTTACACAGATATAAGCATGAGTGCTGTGTTATACCAAAAGCATGATAATTTGAACAAAGCCATTGCTTATGCGAGCAAAAATCTATCCCCAGTAGAAATAAAATTTAGCGATTGCGAAAAAGCCCTCTTATCTACTGTATGGGCTCTACAAAATTTCCGCAGCTATATACAGGGCGAGAAAATTATTGTAGAAACGGCCCACCAGCCTTTGCTATATTTGCAAAGTGAGAGAATAAGAGATGGGAATCTGTCTAATAGCCGCATAACAGCAAGGCTGGCCCTTAGAAATTCGCTACAAACAGAATAAAAAGAATCCAGTCGCACAAGGGCTTGCTGAGCTCCACGACTGTACTGCTAGAGATCCTGGGGAAGAATTATCAGAAGATGATTTTCTGGAGGAACAATTGCTTTCCCCATATAAAATATACAATGAGGACCATTGTCAAACATTACCTTGGGTGTATGTTGATGGTTGTTCTTACCACGCCACTATTGATAGTGAGCGCAGATTAGTCGCTGGCATTGGTATAACTTGGACAAATGGAGTCTCAAATATATATGTAGGTTTCAACATTGGGCCAAGATCCAGTCAAGTTGCAGAACTAACTGCTGTTTTCAAAACCATTGAAATGGCTATTGAACATGGTATTCATGAATTTGTGATCATAACTGACTCAAATTATGTGCGTGACAGTTTTGTTGAATACCTGCCAACTTGGAAAAGAAATGGCATGCAGAAAAGCAATAACAAACCAGTCAAGCATGGCAAGTTGTTCTGCGAGATTGATAATCTGGTAGTATCCAATGATTTAACCATATACTGGAAAAAGACCAAGGGTCATTCCAGAGTTCTAGGTCCTGATAAGGAAAGCAATGACCTTGCGGATTCATTAGCCAAACAAGGAGCCATAACTGGAGAACTCCTTAATATTGACCACTTAATGGGTGCAATTCAGGTAGAAGCCATTACCAAAAACCAGACAAAACAACAGAGTGAGCCTAATTTGGTACAATGGAGTCAGGATTCTCCTAGTGAGGACCTGATCACTAGTCAAAAAGAAGACCCCATTGTAGGCATCTTCTATAAACACATAGAAGATCCTGAAAGCAAACCCATCTCAAAAGATGATTGCATTGGCAAAGAAGATCTTAGAATCTTAATGAAATCCCGATCACAATTCAAGTTACAGGATGGTTTGTTAATTAGAACCTCCAAAACTGGCATCCAGCAGTGGGTAGTACCCACCAAGTTCAGAGGTCTAATGCTTCAACATGCCCATGATGCTCCCACATCTGGTCATCGTGGTGCCAAACTCACGTATGAAATATTACGTGATTATGCTTTTTGGCCACACATGTTGAAAGATGTTCAAACCTACTGTCAAGGGTGTTTAATCTGTCCACAGTTCCAACCCACTGCACCAACGCATAGAGCGCCATTGCAGAAGAGGGGGATGGTAATGCCATGGTCAGATATACAAATTGATTTTATCGGTCCGGTAACAAGATCATCAAGAGGTAACAAGTACATGTTAACAGTGACATGCCTGTTCACTAAATGGGTAGAGTGCATTAGTACACCTAACAATAGTGCTGAAACATGTGCAGCATTGCTCATCAACCATGTATTTTCCAGATTTGGTTTGCCCCAAAGAATCGAATCAGATCGGGGGACCCACTTCACTAGCGAAGTGATGACAAAAATGTGGAAAATACTAGGGGTTAAAAGAAAGCTCCATATTGCTTATAGAGCTGCCTCAAGTGGTGGTGTAGAGCGTTACAACCAATCCATTGTTAAAATCCTCAAAAAGTTTGTGAGTGAAACAGGTAAAGACTGGGATATAAAACTACCTCTAGTCTTAATGGCATTAAGAGCAACTCCAAGTAGTGCTACCAAGATGTCACCTTTTGAGCTGATGACTGGTAGAAGAATGGTTCTACCTCAGCATCTGCTGTACCGTACATCAGACCAAAATTTGATAAACGCTGCCAATACACATCAATATGTGGAAAACTTAAGAAAGCACCTGCAATATGCCTTTGCATTTGCTCAAAGGAATTTAGAAAGAGCCGCAACTGCCACTAAAACCTATTATGATCTCAAAACATCCAAAAAGGAATATGAAATAAATGATAAAGTTTATCTTTATAACTTTGGAAGAGATCAGGTTAGGGAGAAGACATTTCTTCCCTCATGGAAAGGTCCTTTCGTCATTACTGACAAAATATCTCCAGTGGCCTATAAAATACGGATCCCCAAAAATGAAGGTTTCATAGATAAATGGGTACATATCAATCAATTGCGGGCATGTCATCCCAGATCCCAACTACAAGTCATAGAGGGAGAATGAAGTGTCATATCCCCAAATGCACTAAAGACATACTGTAATTTAAAGATGCCTAACTGATAAACATGAAAGCTCAAAATAACAAACTTTCTTCATAAGAGACTGTCTATGAGGTATACGGTTGATCCTCATCAAATACCATTGACTTTAGACCAATTTAAATACATGTGTCCTACATCTATTTAAAATTGGAAGGGGGATTATGTCATGGTATATGTGAGGTTAATAAATATATATATTTTAATCATATATCTCCAGATTAATAAATCTGTATTTTTGATCAGACATTTCACTGATCAGAAAAAGAAAAAATGATTCATTCCTCTCAGACAAACTGACTTCAATCATGTTCAGCTCTTCCCCCATTTAGTATGCAGACAGGATGTCTCCAAAGGCTTGAGCATAACCTTTGAAGCCCCCTCCTGCTGTGTAAAAGGCAGCATTTTGATACATAGAACAGGACACAGGCCCATATATATGGATTTCCTCCAAGAGAAATGCCGATCCGTCTGAAGAAATGTGAGAACTGCAAACATTTTTCAAGGGGAACTGATAATTAGCACAAATTTGTTTTGAATGACTCAGGCTATGTGGCTGATAATACAGATGTGGTGATTAAAATAACACAGAGAAAACAAAGACAGATGCTGAGGTGTGACTCTGGAAGTTCACGTAAGCAGACAGCAAATAAACATTTTTTTTTCTCTCTCTGTTTAAATACCTGCCCCAGAATGTATTAAATATAGAAATTTGGGAAATTGTCTAATTCTATATTATTATTACATGGGTATTTGCTAAGCTTGGGAGGTAACTGTTTTAATCAGTCAAAAATGTGTAATAACCTCTGTTTTGTTTATATTTTTCAGACAGATAATCTCAAATCTACATAGAAGTGAATGTGCATGTATGTGTGTATATATATATATATATATATATATATATATATATGTGTGTGTGTATATATATATATATATATATATATATGTATATGTATTTATATGTTTTGAAAACATAAAAGATCTTACTTAGCCTCTGTGTGTTTAAAAACATGAATAGATGTTTATGGACCTGAAGAGAAGTGATTATTAACATTTATTTTCTTATTTCAGATCTACATAGACAGGATTCACTTGGAATACAGTACAATACTGAATTAAAAATAAGCTATTATTCACATATAAATGCCAGGATACCGATAAAATTGTAATGCATTTTAAGCTACTAATTAGCAGTATTAAATTGCCTTGATATAATTAAATGTTAATAATATAACATATTTGGTATCAGAATAATCAAAAAAAAAATAACCTAATATTAACCATCTGTAATTGGGGTTATATATGATTAATGCAGAGAGTGTAATCTGATTAAATAACCATTTTCTGAAAAAAAAAAAATTAACTTGCTTAAAAATGTCAGAAATGCTGTATTGTATTGCTATGTTGTACTGTATGCTGCCACCTGGTGTTATGTTGCGAGAACTACAGCCAGAAGGTTCTTTCTGGCTGTTAAAAATGAAATTTCCAAGGGCCAATCCGATTTAGACTTCCCAGATAACCAATGGGAAGGTCAGCTCCCGTAGTGCCACCCACATGATGTCATCAATGATTATATAATGGGAGTGTTGAATGCACAAGGGAGAGTTGTCTGTAACTTGTTGAAAATTAGTGATCTGATTTTGGCTGCGATATACCTGAAAAAAAAAAAAAGTTCACTTCAGCAAGGAGCTTAAAACTTATCCTTGATTTGTGCAAAAACCTTCTTTCAAATGAGATGACCTAAAGACCGCTACGAATTGGTTCAAAATTGGTGAAGTATATTGTATTTTAAATTGGTAGTTATAAGCCTAGGTATTGTTCAAATCTGTGTCTGAATTGGCTAAGTAACTCATCTATACAAGTTCTGATATTGTCAGTTAATTTTGTATTAGGATAAATTGCAATTAAATAGCAGAATATATATTATCCTATTGTTTTATAAACACTGTTTAGAATTGTATTGCTTGGATGTTAAAGGTTTTTAGTCCCATTGTGTTAAATAAATAAAAGGCTGAATTGTGAAGGTATATTTTTCTGGGTTTTGTAAGAAGGATAGCATATCTTAAGAGTTGGTTTTAACGCATATAAATTTTATTTAGTTTCCTTTTATTGCAAATATAGTTCAATATGTTCATGGATATTAACTAAATAAAATAATTCAGGTATTTATATTAATTGTATGGTCTAGTAGATGCATGGTTAATTAGGGTTTCTATTTTTTTTTATTGTGTTTGTAACCCTGCCATAAACTTATATATTATTTGGATAGCACTACTAAGATTTTCATAAATATACTGACACACCTTGGCTTCCATACACACAGAACATATGCTATCTGAAGGTACAGACATGTTAGACAGATTTAGGCAGGCTATTAATGCAATAAAAACAAATTTAAACAAAACCGTTACTGTCTCTTTAAATAATAAAAAGAGCACACTTTATTTCTGAATGTTCGAAAAACTATCAAAGAAATATCCGATCTTTATGAAATTTACACCCCAGTGTATTAATGATTTGAAAGTATTGCACACCAAATTTCAAGTCTCTAAACCCTTAAATGAGCAAACCGGAGCTAATAGTTCAATTTACCGGTTTAAACACACTACAGTCCCTGCCACAGACTTTGCTGCGGCTTTTACCTTCCTTAGGGGTTATTCACCACAGAAATAAGCCTTCCTGAGTCCTTTTCTCAGCCACAGGACCCTCTCACGTGAAGCTGCATGCACTGCCTATAGAAAGTAACTGCGCTACTGAGGCGAGAAAATGAGGCCTCCTCCCTCTGCATACCAGAGTGAAGGGGCCTTTCTGACTAGATTAGGCGTCTAAACAACTGCCAGGCGCAAATAAACGTTCCCAAAGTGTTTCAAAGTTCACAAAACACTCCAAATGTCATATAAATATGATAAAAACAAATCGATTTAGCCCACAAAAGTGTCAACCAGCATAGAGCCCAATTTATAAGTCTTAATTCTGTTACTGAGTCTAAGAAAATGGCTTACCGATCCCATAAGGGAAAACTGACAGTCTTCTAGCATTACTAGGTCTTGTTAGAAAAGAGACTGGTCATACCTTAAGCAGATAAGTCTGCAAACTGTTCCCCCCAACTGAAGTTCTCTGGTTTCAACAGTCCTGCGTGGGAACAGCAATGGATTTTAGTTACTGGTGCTAAAATCATACTCCTCTTTTAACAGAAATCTTCATCACTTTCTGTTGTAGAGTAAATAGTACAAACCGGCACTATTTTAAAATAACAAACTCTTGATAGAAGAAATAAAACTACAACTAACACCACAAACTCTTTACCATCCCCGTGGAGATGCTACTTGTTCAGAGCGGCAAAGAGAATGACTGGGGGGCGGAGCCAGAGGGGGGGCTATATGGACAGCTTTTGCTGTGTGCTCTCTTTGCCATTTTCTGTAGGGAATGAGAATATCCCACAAGTAAGGATGAAGCCGTGGACCGGACACACCAATGTAGGAGAAAATCTTTGTATGCATGTGTATATATGTGTAGGTGTGTGTGTGTGTGTGAAAAATGATAAATGCAAACCTGTTTTATTATTAACTCTTTGTTTTCTAAGTATTAAGTGTAATTATAGCAATTTTATGTATATTGTAATGAAAACTAACAAGTAATAATTGTTTACTTCAGGTCTCAAAAAAAGCCTTACATTTTAAAGTGGTATTTTGGCACAAGCACAGCACTTAACCGACCACTTGTAATGTGAGTGCAGTGAGCGAGCCAATACCGATTTGTGCTATCAGATAAAAGTAATATATATATATATATATATATATATATATATATATATATATACATGCTATACATATATATTTTGTATTTCTAGTAGCAAAAAATAACCACTGCCATCCTGTTTGAGAACTGTAAATCTGTTCTTAACTCCAGTCTACAAAAACAAAAGAACAATATTTTCTATATATAACAATAACGATTTATAATGCTATAAGGCTCTGGCAGAGTTTTATACAAAGCTTCCAAGGACCTTATTCACTGAACAGCAGTGCATTAATTATATTACAAATGCCAGGACCTTTTGTGGTTATGACTCGAGTTGCCTGAGGAAGGCTTTTAACACTAGCCTGTAGCAGAAAACAGTTTGTTAAACCAATTACCCGCATAGGTTTGCATTGTCCTATTTTATATTAATAGATGCTTATACTGGAGTCTAGTAGCATCAACAATACAGGGAAATCATGATAATATTCTGATTCTTCAGTGCCATTACCTCCACTGAGAAGTCTCAAATGCTAAATAACTAGAAATTAACCCTGTGTTAGTCTTCAAGAACTGACACACACACACACACACACACACATATATATATATATATATATATATATATATATATATAAATATATTGTCACTTTTGATCTGATGAAAGAGAGTTTACTTCTCTGAAACGTCATCTAATAAAGCTGACTTTGCTGTGAAAAATCCTGAGAGTGCAACTTTGTTTTGGGACTGTTGTAAGCGTTGCTGCACCCAAGTGGTTGACCTTGGAGGGAGGATTTGTTTCCTATGGTGTTATATATATATATATATATATATATATACACACACACACAGATATATATATATATATATATATATGATCCACTTGCACTCCCGCAAACAATAGATTCCAATTCGGAAAGGGTGCTATAGGAAGTTCAATATCAAGCTTTAACACGAGCACTCACTGGACTTGAAGAAGGTTGAAAAAGTATTTATTCCATATATAAACAAGGGACGGTTCGGGGTGTTCGCCCCTTCATCAGACCAACAATTGTGCAAAATGAAACAAAAATGTATACCCATTGAGACCCCACCCACTGTGCAAAGAACCACCAACCATTGCCCATAAAAAATATATTGTTGCTAACATAATTTAGCTAATCCTGTGCTTGACAACGTTGACAAATGACAAAATACAGTGCTAACATAAGGGGACATATAGCAGATCATCAATATGTATATCCAATCCTTAACAGTGATAAATCATAATATATATCATATCACCAACCTCTGTTTCTATGTATTATCCCTGAAAGTGTTCAGAGCTGGATCGAAAGATCGTATATCAGACTCATCATGTGTTTGTGTATATATGTTCAATAACCCTAGTGCAAACTATTATCTCCCATGCTAGATGCCAGCTAGTAAGCTTCTCTCATTGCATCCTGCATTGCGCCGTATCGGAGATATAGCTATACACTGCGTAATTTTTATTTTTTTATTTATCCCACTACTTCTTCCATTATAGTGTTAGATTATTTGTCGATATAAGGATGTAATAGGATTTACAATTGAGAAATGGGCTGTTTTATAGATTTGGTTCTGATGATATAGCAGTGATATACACCAACACTAGTAAAAAATACCTACCTACTACATGGTTATTATGTTGCATTGAATATTTACACTGTTACATCCTCTTTTCTATTTTATGCCTATAGTGGGTGTGGTTAGTGACCTCATGGTCACACGCAGTGTATAGCTATATTGCCGATACGGCGCAATGCAGGATGCAATGAGAGAAGCATACTAGCTGGCATCTAGCATGGGAGATAATAGTTTGCACTAGGGTTATTGAACATATATACACAAACACATGATGAGTCTGATATACAATCTTTGGAGCCAGCTCTGACCGCTTTCAGGGATAATACTTAGAAACAGAGGTTGGTGATATAATGTATATTATGATTTATCACTGTTAAGGATTGGATATACTTATTGATGATCTGCTACATGACCCCTTATGTTAGCACTGTATTTTGTCATTTGACTTTTAAATTATAAGCACAGGATTAGCTAAATTATGTTAGCAACAATGTATTTGTTATGGTCAATGGTTGCTATGACAACAATTGGTGTTTGTTTGCACAGTGGGTGTGGTCTCAATGGGTATACATTTTTGTTTCACTTTGCACAATTGTTGGTCTGATGAAGGGGGTGAACACCCCAAAACGTCACTTGTTTATATATGGCATAAATACTTTTTATTTCACCTTCTTCAAGTCCAGTGAGTGCTTGTGTTAAACCTTGATATATATATATATACACAAAAACACACACTTATATATATATATATATATATATATATATATACACACACACTTATATATATATATATATATATATATATACAAACACACACCCACACACTTATATATATATATATATATATATATATATACACACACACTTATATATATATATATATATACACACAAACACTTATATATATATATCTAACAACGTAAATAAGAGAGTAGAAACCTAAAATACAGGTAACTAAAAGTCTAGGCAAAAGAGAGCACAGCTGTATATAATAAGTAAGAGACTAGGGCGAATTCTTGAAATACAAATGAATTTAATAAAGTTACATTAAATAAGTGCATACATCCAAACATACAATCACATACATACAGGGATATAGAAGATGCATTAAAAAGTCAGATGGGCCGTGCAGGGGACTGGTGCACCAGTATACAAAAATAGGCAAATGTTCGTCACTTTGCATGTATAGGTGATATATAATTGTAATCCGCAATATAGTGCATGTCCTTAAAGATGCACAGACCAAGTGGATACAGTCTTACCCCTTCGTGTCTAAATGTACATAGTAGCGTGAGGTCATCAGGAGTCAAGGGGAGCTTACCCTCGCCGCGTCTTTTTCACAGGTATGTGTAAAGTGCAAATAGGTAACAGTTCATTAGAGTACCTGTCTTTTTCACGCGGTTGCTCTACCCTGAATTGTAGCTCCTGAGACACTGAAATATCCAGATGAGACAAGGGGTAGACCACAGTCAGGCAAAAGGTCCTCTGACAGAGTGCTGCAAACCGACGAGTCTTAAAGCTCGTTTCACTCCTTTCAATACAGCAGCATGGAGCTTCTTCCGGGTGCTGACGTCACGTCAGTGGCTGTGCTGATTTATAGGAATTTGGCCGCCCTGGTAGTGAATGTCATTGGTAGAAAAATCTGTCATTCAAAACGGCTTTGATACTTTGTAGCAACATTTTGCTTTTTTGTAGATCAGTACAGCAAAGGGTTATATACAAGGATACATTTGTGTTTAAACACTCATGCTTGCATACTTACATTCGATACATTGGAAGATTATATTATACATTTAATCTGTTATATTACTAGTGTGTGCGTATGTTCAGATTGCGTAAATAAGACTATGTTTTTGTATTTAGTATTGCAATTACGCCATTCATAATTTTTAATCTTTGATACCACAAAAGACTATGTAGTTACACACAGGATGATGTGCACATATCCACAGAGGACTAAACTAAAAATGAAGCAAACTCTAATTTTTCATTGAGGCCATGAGGTGCTAAGGTATTTAGTTTATATATCCATTTTGTTTCTTTACGTAGCAGGATATTGTGAATATCCCCACCACGCATACTAAGTTTTACAGATTCAATTCCAATGAAATTCAAATCATCAGTTTTAGATTCATGAAATTGTGCATAGTGTCTTGCCACAGGGCTGTCAATATTGCATTGTTTAATATCGTCCCTATGTTCAGAAATTCGTGAGCGAAATTCTCTAAAAGTTTTACCAACGTAAAAACTTTTACAGGAACAGTAAAGTAAATATATAACTCCTTTTGTGGAGCAATTAATGAAGGAGTTGATTTTATATATATGTCCTGTATTTGTATTAAATGTTTTACTTCTCTGCATGTATTGACAGCAGACACAGTGGCCACATGGAGTGCTGCCTACAATTTTCTGTGCATTTTGTTCCAACCAGTTATGGGTTGGAACTTTATTGAATTCACTTTTAACCAACATGTCTTTTAGATTATTGCAACGCCTTGCAGTCATCTGTGGATAGTCTCCTACATATTGGTGAAGTGTTGTATCATTAGTTAGTAAATGCCAGTTTTTATTGAGAGTGTCTTTTACTTTGCTCCAATGGGCATTATATTTAGTGATGAACCTGATCTTGTTTTCTTCATTTGTGTCATCTTTGTTCTTACATTTATATAACAGGTCTTTTCTTTGGTGTTGGGAGGCTCTATAAAGAGCTCTCTTAATGCACCTTTTGGAGTAGCCTCTATCGTGGAATCGGGTTGCCATCTCTTTGGCTTGTTTTTTAAATGTTTTTTCATCAGAACATATTCTACGAAGCCGCAGAAATTGTCCATAGGGGATGCCCTTTTTCAAATTTGTGGGGTGGTGGCTCGACCCCAGGAGGAGGCTATTGGTTGCCGTGGGTTTGCGAAAGACTTCTGTCTCAATTTTCCCTTCTTTTTTGCTAATTTTCAAATCCAGAAAATCAATTGAGTTTAAGTCATGATTACAGGTAAGAAAAATGTTACGGTCATTACAGTTCAAAAGAGAAATAAATGTCATCAATTCATCCTCAGTGCCATCCCACAATAGCAGAATATCATCAACATATCTGATCCAGAGGGCCACATGTGCATCAACCACTTCGGAGTAGTCCCCAAATACAATTTGGTTCTCCCAGCCGCCAAGGTGTAAACAGGCGTAGGTTGGTGCACATGTGGCCCCCATGGCGGTACCCTGTATCTGTTTGTAGCACTTTGCATCAAAGATGAAGATA